>NC_067487.1:51877020-52177020 GCF_947179515.1 Apodemus sylvaticus
AAACAGCAACCAACAGATTGGGAAAAGATCTTTACCAACCCTATATCCAATAGAGGGATAATATCCAAATTATACAAAGAACTCAGGAAGTTAGACTCCAGAGAACCAAATAACCCTATCAAAAAATAGGGTACAGAGCTAGACAAAGAATTCTCAACTGAGGAATACTGGATGGCTGAAAAACACCTAAAGAAATGTTCAACATCCTTAATCATCAGGAAAATGCAAATCAAAACAAACCTGAAATTCCACCTCACACCTGTCAGAATGGCCAAGATCAAAAACTCAGGGGACAGCAAATGCTGGAGAGGATGTGGAAAAAGAGGAGCACTCCTCCAATGCTGGTGGGATTGCAATCTCGTTCTTGAAGAGTGCCTTTGATGACCCTGGCTTACAAAGGCAAGCATAGGCCCTGGGCTCTATCCCAATGAAGTGTGGTGACAGACCTATCAATGAAACTTGGCATCATAGTGCAATAGTCATGTTGGGAGTTAAGGAGTTAACTGGTAACTGAGGAGGAAGAACTGGATAAGCTTAGGATGTATTCAGAGGGGTCTGCCTCAGAACTTTGCTGACAGTTCTTCCATTGAACCTCTGACCTGGCCTGTCCTTCCTTGCTTTTACTGTTGCTATGATAAACAATCTTCAAAAACTACTTGGAAAGGAAAGAGTTTTATTCTCTCTTATATATCCAGATGACAGTCCAACCCCCCCCCCCCCCCCCCCCGCAATGGACTGTCTTCCTGAGGGCAGGAAGTCAAGGTAGGAATTTAGAGGTAAAACTTGAAGTAGAGACCACAGAGAAATAGTAGTCACTGCCTTGCTCCCCACAGTTTACTCAACCTACTTTCTTATACAATCCAGGACCACCTGCCCAGGGGTGACTTCACCCACAGTGGGCTAAAACTTCACCATCGATCATTAACCATGAAAATGCCCAGACATGACCACAGGTATGATGGTTTAGATATGCTTGGCCCAGGGAACTGCATTATTACTCTACCCTGTTGGAGTAAACGTGGCCTTGTTAGAGTAGGTATGTCACTGTATATGGAGGCTTTAATACCCTCATCCTAGCTGCTTGGAAATCAGTATTCTGCTAGTAGCCTTCAGATGAAGATGTAGAATTCTCAGCTCCTCCAGAACCATGCCTACCTAGATGCTGCCATGCTCCCACCTTGATGATGATGGACTGAACCTCTGAATCTGTAAGCCAGCCCCAATTAAGTATTGTCCTTACAAGAGTTGCCTTGGTCATGGTATCTCTTCACAGCAGTAAAACCCTAAGACCACAGGCTAATCTGATGGAGTCTCTTCCTTAACTGAGATTTCCCCTACCCGTGGGGAGTCTAGTTTGTATCAAATCAACAAGGCAGATGCAAGACCTCACAACAGTGACATGTGATTTTTAATTCCTAGATTCTTAGCATGCTCAGATACATGGCTATGATCACAACAAATGAAACTATGCCTGGTGGGAAATAATGAGTATATCCAGAAGAGATGAGCTAATAAGGTAATGAGCATATTCTAGTTGGATTACTGAATGTATTTCCATATTTAACAAGACAGTTATTCATTTGATAAGCTTTGAACTCACTTGCACCAAAAAACAAAGAAAGAAAACACTTCATTTTTGTTATTATATCTAATGCTTGTGCTTTCTTAGTTGCTGAATACCAACTTTATCACCTTAACATTTTTTTCCAGATAAACCTCAAGATCTTTTGTTATATATAAACTTTCCTAGTGAAACCAAGACTCTTCTTTTTTCTGTCTTCTCTCTAGGTAAAAACTACACTATATAACTCTAAGAACAAGAATCAAGATAATACTGAATTTCTCTTCTCAACCCCAATTTGTCTAAGTTAATGTCTACCACTGAGGAATAAGGGGGAAGCGATGGGGTTGGGGGTCCCTCCTTAAGTTTTTTAGAGGAAGAAACTACATAATTATATATATAAAAAAAAGCTATAGCTATTTGTGTAATTATCCCTGGAAGAGCAGGTTGTGGGTTTTCTTCTGCTCGTGCTGCTTTTAGGGGCAGGGTTCTCAACCTGTGGGTCACAAGCCCTTTAGCAAATGTCTATCTCCAAAAATATTTCCATTATGATTCATAACAGAAACAAAATTATAGTCATGAAATGGCAGCAAAAATAGTTTTATGGTTGGAGATAACTATAACATGAGGAACTGTATTAAAAGGTCACAGCTTAGGAAGATTGAGAACCACTTCTCTAGGGTATCAGGTAGACTTAACATGACAGGTATTAAGAAGACTTAAGAAGATATGCCTCTGCAATAAAGAGACATGCTCCATTATGTTCATAGCAGCCTTATTTATAATAGCCAGAAGCTGGAAAGAACCCAGATGCCCCTCAAAGGAGGAATGGATACAGAAAATGTGCTATATTTACACAATGGAATACTACTCAGCAATTAGAAACAATGAATTCACAAAATTTTTAGGCAAATGGTTTGATCTGGAAAATATCATCCTAAGTGAGGTAACCCAATCACAAAAGAATACACATGGAAGGCAATCTCTGATAAGTGGATATTAATTAGCCCAGAAGCCCTGAATACCCAAGGCACAAATCGCATAACAAATGACTCCCATGAAGAAGTATGGAGAGGGTCCTGATCCTGGAAAGGATTGATCTAGCATTGGAGGGGAATATAAAGACAGAGAAAAAGGAAGGAGGTGATTGGAGAATGGATGGAGAGAAGGTTTATGGGACATATGGGGAGGGGGGATCTGGGAAAGGGGAAATCATTTGGAATGTAAACAAAGAATATAGAAAATAAAAATATTTAAAAAAAAAAAAAAGAAGAAGAAGATAGGCCTCCTGTTCTCAGCCAAGCAAGTAATTCAAAAGCTAATGGTTTGGTATAAGAAGGCCTGTGAGTAGGATTGTCAACCACTGGGCTGGGCTGACTGCATTTTTTTCTGGCTGGTTTATAGTCACTTGGTGGTATTGGGCTGATGGTTAGATGGATCTGAAAGTCCGAGGTAGTTTCTTTCGCATGCCTATAATCTTGATTGAGATGGATGAAGATGTGCCTTTTCTGAGTCTCTGTCTCTCTTCTTGCAGTATCATAACTTGCCTAGCACAATTGCTCCGCAACACAATGATTGGACTTTTCTCAATAGTCTAGCTCTCCCCTGAGAGAATATGCTAAGAGATCTCAGTGAGGTCTATAAGACTTACCAGCCTGTTTTTAAAGGTAAAACTGCTCCCTTTGCTCACCAAGCATGAGTTTTAGTGGGAGAAAACAGGAAGTTATGTCCAAGCTTCTCTAGAGACCCTAAGATATCTAATGAAGCTGGCTCAGAGTCAAGCTGAGGGAAATGGGGCTTGAGTGAATGAATGAATGAATGAATGAATGAATGAATGAATGAGTGGATTAATGATGAACTGATATACAGTTTATAACAGGGCTTTGGAACATTCATATTTTCTTCCTCTTTCTCATACATATACTTCTGTCCCCATGATCTACTGAAGTTGCCCTTCTCTGGCACATGGGGGTCTAATATATTTCAGAAAATGTAACAGTAGGACTGTGAGATGGCTCAGTAGGTAATGGTGCATGTTCTGCGAACAGGAAGACCTAAGGTAAAACACTCAGAACCTCTGTAAAGAAATCATGTAACCCCTGTAAGCTCAGAGATAGATGGCGGAGACAGGTGGGTTCTGGGAACTCACTAAACAACCAGTCCTGTCTCAAGACAGTAAGGCAGGAGCAATAGAAGAAGACACCCAATGTGCATGCATGTGCCACAGGGACACACACACACACACACACACACATACAAAGGAAAGGAAAACAAAAGTACAGGTAAAATGATTAATAGAGAAAATGCTTTTATAATTATTTCAGATGTTTGTATTTTCCTCAGTATTATCAATGGAGCTTGTGTCTTTGTGTTCATCATTCGTGAGCTCATTTGAGCATTTCCTCTCTGAAAAGCTGTGGGCTGATGAAATCAGGGGCACTACAGACACTGCATTGCTGGGACAGCAATTCTGCGATCCCATCTCCTCACTGCAGAATTCTAATGAGTGCCCTCTGGGGCTCTGATAGGAAATGAACACCACCTTCTATGTGATGTACACGCAAGCTTATACTGACTACTGGCAGTTTCTTGTTACATCAAATGTCCTGCAAATCCTAGCGCTTCCCTTTTCCTGATGGAAAATCTGAGGCACAGAGGGATTGAAGCACCTTGCAGTCCAGCAAGCCTAGCCTTGCCGTTTGAGATCTCTGCTGCTGGGTTGCTGACTCTTCAATGTTTGGCCTTGCCTGCTTTGTTTTGATTTATTTTGTTGTTTCATTTGGTTTCGTAACTTTATCTCATGTAGTGGCTCATACTAGCCTAGGACTCACCATGTAGACTAGACTGGCCTCACATTTGCAGAAATCCTCCTGCCTCAGTCTTTTGCCTGCCAAACTGTACATCTGAACCACCATTAGGGGCTTAATTTTTGCTTGGAAATTACAAAACAAGGTGCTACATTCATGATAGCTTGCTGGCAAAACACTGACTGTTTATAATACTGAGTTGTGGTTGTATACAATATAGTTAACTGTTATTTGAGTTATGTTGGAATGATTTTTTAAAAAGTTGTCCTTAAATTGTGCTAAAATAGTGCTTTCTTTACATACATGTCATATCTGGTGACAGCTAAAGTAAATGTACCAGTCCCCAGTCATAGACTATGAAAACAAAGTGTCGGCCACAGACAGACTGGAGCTAAAAATACTGCAGCAACAATGGAGCAAGTCCTCGAATCACAGCCACTCAAGTAAATAAAATATGATGCCCCCGGAAAACCTAGCAGACAGACCTGGCTAAAGGAAATCTACCACAAAATATCTTGAACACAATGCAGTGGGCCTCATGTCCACTGTAGGTAAAACGTTGTCATTTTAGAGTTACTCAACTGAAATATGTATATGCCTTTCTCTTAAAACTCCCTACCATGAGACTCGAAGGGAAACCACATTTATAATAAGCAAAAATACACACCAGAAGCTAATGAAGCCGGGCAATTGAAGGAAAAAAGGCTGATGGCTACCTAAACCAGGGGTGTGGTTCCAGTGCTACAGTTTACATTTCTATTCTGATCTCCCCCATTTTTCCATCACTAAAGTCATCTGGCACTTCTCAATGCCAAGCCCTCCTCCTTCACTTTGGCATCTTCATTACTTCATACACATATGTGTGTGTACACATATGCATTCATATACGTGCACACATTTGCATGTGC
This sequence comes from Apodemus sylvaticus, assembly GCF_947179515.1. Lineage (NCBI taxonomy): Eukaryota > Metazoa > Chordata > Mammalia > Rodentia > Muridae > Apodemus > Apodemus sylvaticus. The sequence continues at coordinate 51,882,297 of NC_067487.1, forward strand.
AGTCAAACGTGCATGGATATCTAGGTTTTAAATGTTAAGCTAATTTAATTCCAACTCTACCACTTGTGACCATAACATTAAAATGATGATCTGTGGGGTTTTTTCAAATTTTTATTTCTTAATTTAAAAATATGTGTGTGCCTATGTAAGTGACTGCCATATACATGTGTGGTATATGAGTGTGTGTGTGTGTGTATATGGCTCATGTGTGTATGTGCACATGGAGGCCATAGGAGGTAGCTATCTGGTTCTATCACTGATAGAACTCATTCATCTGATCCTGGAGCTAGGTGGGTCACCAGCATGGTGTCTCTTCATACCAATAGAACAGTGACTTACATATTACACTATACCCTCATTCTCTGTGATATGGAAATCAAGCTAATGTAGATTAAGGACTTGAAAATAAAACTCACTGCCCAATTGATGACCTGTGTTTTAATAGCTCCAATCAATCTTGAAATCACTGCTCATTTTATGATGCGGAGGAAGAAAATATAAAATAGAAAGATACATGCACACTTGCCCACTGTTGATTAGCACAGCAGTGTGCCTGCTCACTTGAATCATCAGTTCCCTGGTCATTAATAAAGATAAATATATCTGTATAATTGTAACAGAAATTTTTAAATGTAATAATATATTTATGAGAATAAGTATATTACTTATATAAATAAATAATTATATTCTGCATCAGCAGGCCATCTTATTACTAAATAAGATAATGTAAATAAAAATTACCCCTATATTAACAGTATTTTGCAAATGTGGTTCCTTCTCCACTTCAGTTCAGTGTAAAGTATAAAACAATTAGAGTGAGTTAGAAAAAGAATAAGAAGAAATCTTTCACATAAAACCCAGACTGAGAGTCCCATAAAGTCGGGACTAAGATATATTATTATTGATGGATTCTTACCACTTAGATCGCTACCTGTCAGAATTGCACTCAGTGACCATGTTAACCATGTGTGTACATGATAGCAGGAGGGGAGATGGAGAGAGGAGAGGGAGAAACAAAAATAAAGAAGTTTGGTTAATAAACTACAGGCCATACCATAGTATTCTGCAAGACCAGTGATCCTGACTTAAAACCTAAGAAATCACATTCCTAGATTCAAAAAGATATATCAGTACAAACATCCAGAAGGTTAAAATGAGGAGGTGAGCTCAAATTAAACTCCATCACAGCACTTAATAATTTAGAAACACCCCCCTCCTCCTGCTAAAAGTCCCTGGCCCTTTCTAGATCTTGGTTTTCTCATTCATAGAGACAGCTAGTAACAGTGTTGAGAATCTCTTAAGGGCTGGCTTATGAGTCCTCATATATTCAGAAATAATATCTTGAAAGACCCAAAACAGAAAGGTGACTAGTTGGGAGCAGGAAGGCCAGAGAGAAAGAGTAAGGTGGATAGGAAGATGTAATGGCGAGATGTATGATCAAAGTATGAAAATGGCAAAAAGAAACCATAATTCTAATTTTTTAAAAAAATTAGGGACTAGACAAGGCTGTCCTCTCTCTCCATATCTTTTCAATGTAGTTCTTGAAGTTCTAGCTAGAGCAATTAGACAACATAAGGAGGTGAAGGGGAGACAAATTGGAAAGGAAGAAGTCAAATTATCACTATTTGCAGATGACATGATAGTCTACTTAAGTGACCCGAAAATCACCAGAGAACTCCTACAGGTGATAAACAACTTCAGCAAAGTGGCTGGTTATAAAATCAACTCAAGCAAATCAGTTGCCTTCCTATACTCAAAGGATAAGCAGGCTGAGAAAGAAGTTAGGGAAATGACACCCTTCACAATAGCCACAAACAATATAAAGTATCTTGGTGTGACTCTAACCAAACAAGTGAAAGATCTATACGACAAGAACTTCAGGTCACTGAAGAAGGAAATCGAAGACCTCAGAAAATGGAAAAATCTGCCATGCTCGTGAATCGGCAGGATTAATATAGTTAAAATGGCCATCTTGCCAAAAGCGATCTACAGATTCACTGCAATCCCCATCAAAATCCCAACTCAGTTCTTCACAGAGTTAGAAAAAGCAATTCTCAAATTCATCTGGAATAACAAAAAACCCAGGATAGCTAAAACTATTCTCAACAACAAAAGAAATTCTGGGGGAATCAGTATCCCTGACTTCAAGCAATACTACAGAGCAATAGTGTTAAAAACTGCATGGTATTGACAACAGTGACAGGCAAGTGGACCCATGGAATAGAATTGAAGATCCAGAAATGAACCCACACACCTATGGTCACTTGATCTTCGACAAAGGAGCCAAAAACATCCAGTGGAAAAAAGATAGCCTTTTCAACAAATGGTGCTCATTCAATTAGAGGTCACCATGCAGAAGAATACAAATTGATCCATTCTTATCTCCATGTACTAAACTTCACTCCAAGTGGATCAAGGACCTCCATGTAAAACCAGACACACTGAAACGAATAGAAAAGAAACTGGGGAAGACCCTAGAGGACATGGGCACGGGGGAAAAGTTCCTGAACAGATAGATCACCAATAGCTTATGCTCTAAGATCAAGAATTGACAAATGGAACCTCATAAAATTACAAAGTTTCTGTAAGGCAAAGGACACTGTTAAAAGGAGAAAACAACACCCATCAAATTGGGAAAGGATATTCACCAACCCTACATCTGATAGAGGGTTAATATCCAATATATACAAAGAATTCAAGAAGTTAGACCCCAGGGAACCAAATAATCCTATTAAAAAATGGGGTACAGATCTAAACAAAGAATTTTCACCAGAAGAAATTCGGATGGCCGAGAGGCACCTTAAGAAGTGCTCAACATCATTAGTCATTAGGGAAATGCAAATCAAAACAACCCTGAGATTTCACCTTACACTAGTCAGAATGGCTAAGGTCAAAAACTCAGGCGACTGCAGGTGTTGGAGAGGATGTAGAGAAAGAGGAACACTCATCCACTGCTGGTGGGGCTATAAGATGGTACAACCACTTTGGAAATCATTCTGGCAGTTCCTCAGAAAACTGGACATGACACTTCCGGAGGACCCTGCTATACCTCTCCTGGGCATATACCCAAAGGGTTCCCTGGCATGCAATAAAGACACATGCTCCATTATGTTCATAGCAGCCTTATTTATAATAGCCAGAAGCTGGAAAGAACCCAGATGCCCCTCAAAGGAGGAATGGATACAGAAAATGTGGTATATTTACACAATGGACTACTACTTAGCAATTAGAAACAATGAATTCTCAAAATTTTTAGGCAAATGGTTTGATCTGGAAAATATCATCCTAAGTGAGGTAACCCAGTCACAAAAGAATACACATGGATAGAAATCTCTGATAAGTGGATATTAATTAGCCCAGCAGCCCTGAATGCCCAAGGCACAAATCACATAACAAATAACTCCCATGAAGAAATATGGAGAAGGTCCTGATACTGGAAAGGATTGATCTAGCATTGGAGGGGAATATAAGGACAGAGAAAAAAAGGAGGGAGGTGATTGGAGAACGGATGGAGAGAAGAAGGTTTATGGGACATATGGGGAGGGGGGATCCGGGAAAGGGGAAATCATTTGGAATGTAAACAAAGAATATAGAAAATAAAAATATTTAAAAGAATATTAAAGGACAGGAGCCAATCCTACCAACATCTTAACCATGAACTCTGAGCCTCCAAAACTATAAGGGAAAAAAATCTTTTCATCCTACTAAACCAACTACTGTCTACCTTGTCTGCTTAATACCCCCAAAGGCAGCTTGGTCATCTCCATCTCTATCCTCCTATTTCAGTCCCTGGATGTTTGTGATAATCTCCTAATTGTTCTTTCCACATTCTTTCCTAGTATCCTACCTTGATTTTCCACATAGACACCAGCTTTATCTTTACAAACCATCAGTCCCAACATTATGGTCCTGTCCACTTACTCTCAGCACTTCGAGTCACAGAATCTCCACTCACACCTTCCCTTCATGCCTTCAAGGCTCCAAAGGCTCCACCTCTCATTTTTCTTCACTCTTGAACGGGATTCCTAGTTGTCTGCTCTCATTTCCTCAAGGAAACCTCAGTCCTCAGTACCACATTCTCTCCCATCTCAAGAACACTTAGATACTTTTACTTTGCCAACCATTTCAATATTCTGTTCTTATTATTCATTAAGTATTAATTTGATCTCTTATTCCAGAAATGTATGTTATAATTTAAAACACACATTTATATTTGACCCTATGTCTCTCTTCAAAACTTACCTCAAAACAACCAAAATCAAAAATAAAACCCTACATGATCTCATCTGCTTATCTCACCATGGTTAATATAGTTTGCCAAGAGGAAGAGAAGTTAACATACTATTAACAAGAACTAAACTGTATTGAATCTGTCTAAACAGAACCAAATGGTACAAGACTTAAGAGTTTCTCACAGGGGCTATAGGAGTATTTCATATTATCAGGATCAATAAGGGATGTTAACACAGAAGACTGTCCCTTTGGTGACCCCAATTAACAATGTGTCCCAGTATTCACACACTGTAACATAACATTCCCCTAAATCTGTTACTCTCTGAGACTTGAACTAACCATAGGTTGGTGCCTGCTTTCTTACTAACACAGTCCTATACCAGCACACTCACTCTTGAAAGAAAGATGTTATTCTTTCTTCATGGTATAATCACCACTGATGGGACCCACTGCTCCCCACAATGTTACCATAGGAGCCAAATTTCAGCCTTAGTATGCCTCTAAGCTTTTTAAACATCAATATTGCCTTTTAGCAAGTATAATCTGTCCAATGGGTGTCAAGTTGGGATTCTGAGACACAGCAATAGAACCATGTGCACACTTACACAGTGTTTTCACACATAGCAAACATACTGACACTCAGATATATTTAATTCAGAACTCTGGTCCTCTTTTAATACAAATCCTTAGCCAACATTATGTTTTAAAAATTGATGACATGTTATCTGCCTTTGTAAATAAAAACTGTAAAATCAAATCATCTTTTTCACAAGCTAAGATATATAATTTTCTTATAAAATATTATCTATGTCAGTCACAATGTTTTCTCCTGAGAATAGACTATCAAATTTGCTTGATTGTAAAGTTCTTAGAGATTAATAAAATGGTTATGGTACAGCTGTAGATGAAAAGCATTTAGCTCGTGAGATGATATTTTCAGAACATTTCAGAGTTAAAGAAATACACAAGTGTCATCTTCCTTAATTGATAATCTTCTGAGTTTTAAAAGATGCCATCATTTTTTGAAGACCAATGGAGAGATCTATGTATGCTAGCATACTGATATTCTTGAACAAAAGTCAAAACATTTGAAATGCTCACATACATGATTCCATCCCACTTACTATTATCAAAAGCAAATTCCTGTACAATCCATGTCTTTGAACAATCACTTGGGGCATAGCTTGAAGATCATTAGTTTCAAAGTGGTTGATCAAGTAGCAAGAATCAACACTTGATTCTGAATCAAGCGACTATAAACAGAGCAATTTCTCAACAATATTTCATTGTTAAAATCAGGACTTTTGCCTAATATTTTGACCAAAAATTGGACATAATTTTTCATTTTAATGGCTGTTTAGCCTCCTCCTGGAAGAAGCTATTTCTGCTGAAGGAGAAATTTCACACACTTACATTAATTATTTGAGTACTGCTGACCACATAATGACCCAGCTCTTCAAAGGGTACAGTAGAATAGCCAGAAAAATGAACATCATGGGAATCTGGGAATACAATTTAAATTCATGCTTATTGTTGATTTCATTTTTAATTGACAATAAATTAGGAAAAGCTCAATCTATCAAAATATAATGATTGTAAAGTACATAACTAAAATGCAAAAATAAAATTTCTAAAAGGTCTATTGAGCTTTTTACTCAGCACTAAAGTAGTTTCTAGATTTTTTAAAAAGATAGTACTCGACTCCAGCCAGGTAAACAGGTGGGCTGACTGCAGATATTTGCCTCTTCCTCAGCTCCTCCAAAACCATCCTTCCACTCTCATATCCAGCTCTGCAGTAAGCTACCTGCTGAGGAGTCCTTTTATTTTTTTTTTATTGCACCCTGCATACATCTCCAGTGGGTCACACAGATTTTCCCTTTCTAACATCTCTCCTCCCACACACTGCTTTATCCTAGATCCCCATCTGCAACCCGGGAGCCCACTCCGAAAGATGGAAAGCATATCCAACATTGCTTGGGAAACCAAGAACCATTGACCAAAATAAAGCAATGTAATGACTCCTAATGAAGTGCCCATCGATCAGAACCTTGGCTCAGCCTTCACCAGAGAAGCTTCTTTCTTCAACTGACAGGAACAAATACAGAGACCCACAGCCAGTCATTATACAGATGGTGAAAAACCTTGAAAATCTCAGCCCTAAAGGAGATGTATCCATCGTATCCTCCCCTCAGATTTTAGGGAAGCCCGTCCCATGGAAGACGAGGCAGAAAGAGGATGAGAGCCATAAGGGATGAAAGACACCAAGAAAACAAGGCCTTCCAAATCAACATGAGCAGACTCAGATGAACTCAGAGAGACTGTGGCAGCATGCCTGGTGCCTGCACTAGTCTGCAACAGGTCCTCTGTGTATGTTTTGGCTTCCAGGTTAGTGTTTTTCTGGGATTCTCAAGTGTGTGAAGTCATGGGTATCTATTTCTTGTGCCTTCTCTTGGGCTCTTTTCCTTCTTTGTTTGTTTGTCTTGAATGACTGTAATCTGTTAGTTTTTGTTTTATCTTATGATGTCATATTATTATATTTATTATATTATATTGTCTTGGATAGAAGGTCTGTTTGTTTTCTAATAAAAACCTGAAAGTAAGTCCAAATGGGAGGAGGCGTGGGGAGGAAGTGGGAAATGCAGAGGGAGCTGAAACCATAATCAGGATTTATCCTGTGAGAAAATTTTCTATTTTCAATAAAAGGAAAAATAATAGGCAGTAATGATGCAAAAAGATAGCACTGTGTTGTCTTCGCTCCTTCCTCCTCTATTGATGCTGACCCAAGCCTTCTGTTTCATATCACCAATATTCTGCTATGCCATGCTCCCCTCTAGAACGTCCTCCATAAGGGTGTGAGAAGGGCGAAAATGATCGAATTATATCTTAATTGAAACAAATACATCATTTAAATAAATAAAATAAAAGATAGTATTCAGAAAACTACTAGAACACAGTTCTAAAATGAGAATACCCCACTGTCCCTGAATACTGCACCTAGGTAAAAATGAGAAGGAAACGCTGTTTGCAATTTCAAAACCCACCCAATGTTTTTATCCCATGCTTTGAGAGTCATCCTTATCCTGTAAGGATGAAACATTCTCGAACCTTTGCTATTGACTAAAAGAGGCACTTTGTCCACTATCCAGCACAATCTTGCTTTCAAATTGATACAAAGGACTGGTTTAAATTTAAACTTTCTATAACATGTATTAGAAAAGGATTTTTCATTTAATATCTTAATAAGATCATTTATCTAATATAATTATAATACTATATGGTTATAGAAAAAACTTTAGGTCAATAGTAAAGATGAAATATTTGGCTAAATGGCTAAGCATAAGGAGATATTCCAACATCAATTAATATGTTTAAGGTATATTCATTGAGGAATTTCTCCAAATGACATGGCAGTGTGAAATGGGATATGCTGTGGAAAGTGACGGAGCAGCCCTGACAAGTGGACAGGCTTTGGCCTAGGCTCACGTGAGAAATTTTTCACATGAAAAAATGTCACGTGAAACTCTCAGTTTTCCCATGAGTAAATATTTACATTGATTCTTTCTAAGGATCTCATTACCCTGTCCACTTACAGGAAGAATGCATATCCTAGACCAGGCTAAACAGCAGAGATTTGTTGAAGAAAAGTGATTTTCAACCTTCCTAATGTTGCAACTCTTATTACAGTCCCTCATGTTGTGGTGACCCCCAACCATAAAATTATTTTTTTTTTAATTTTTGCCACTCTTATGACTTATAATATAAATATCTGTGAAAATATGCACATATAAATGTTCACAGTAAATTATTCCAATGAGATAAAGGTAACTTTATATACTTATTCTCTGATATAGAACCAACCTTGAGCTCACTCCATTTCAAGCCCAAACCCTCCTGTCTTGAGCTGGTCAGTGATGAAGACCATTTAACAGAATGAAATCATTATGAAATCAAGAATATAATTCAGCAGTAGATATAATATATTAATATTTGAGATGATTGTATGTATATTAAGTGATTATATACCAAAAGTGAGTTACTCTGATAGTAAAGTTGAAGACAGCATATTCAAGTCAATCTATTTAATAGATTCCCTATGATTATTTCTATTAGTCACATTCCAGGTTGGTATTTCACAAAATATACAGTAAACTGTTTCTAACATATATTTGATTAAATATAATATATATCCTATTTTCCATCCACTCTGCAGATAAAATGACTGGGTGGGTCATGTACTTCCCAACAAACCTGACAACCTGAGTTCAGTCCCTGGATCCCATATGATGGAAAGAGAGAACTGACTCCAAAAGTTGTCCTCTGATTTCCCCATATACACTGTGGCATACCTTTCCCCTGCCCTACACAAGACAGCAAAGGAATTCAATCAATTAATAAATGTATAAAACGTTTTTTTAAGACGTTTATCTTAGATTTTGGTCTTCACATACAAAAGGACTCTACAGTATAAAACAAAATACTGTGGAAAGTGCTTTAAAATAGCACCTGATATTAAGCAGCACTCTTGATATCATAGTTGGCTTTGTTCTTATAAGACAATAATTCTGTTTCTGGCAAAGGTGTGAGGAAGGTTATTCTAAGCCTTAGAGCTGAGGAATAATCCTATTTTCTTGCAACTTTCAATCCTTTAAGTCTCTGGTCAATTCTTCCCGGACTACTGAGAGGATAAGCAATCAGTCTTTTGGCACTGCTGCTTTGCCTGAGTGTTTGGGGCAGCACAAAATCCTGTATCTCTAGTCCTTTGTCTCATGTGTTCAAAAAATGAAACTTGGGGAAAAAAACAAAGAAACATAAAGAAATAGGAAAAAATGGTTGAGGGAGATTTACCAGCTTGTGATGGGAAGAGGGATGGTAACCCAGAGGGAGAAAGAAGGAGGGAGAAATGACCCTAACAGAATGTCATAAAGAATGATACTTTTTTTGCTTATTAAATTAAATATTATATGTAATTTTAATTGAACTATATCGATTAGGGTAACAATGATTCCTCTACTCACCAAAAACAGAAACAAAAAAAAAAAAAACAAGCAAACAAACAGAAAACAGGGACTGTTTAACAAAAACCCCAGTATCAGGCTTGGGAAAGCTCCCTTTAGATTCCTTTGTTTCTGGGGTTAGGGGTAATCCTAAAGACCCCCAAATAATATAAGCTATTGCTGTTAACTTAGTTGCCTTCCAGAAAGGAATATCCTATTGCTGAAGACACAACTGACACAGAAGTTGGAGGAATTTGGGTCTGAAATGGAATGCCTCACCCTGAGAAATAGGTCTTTATAGTTTTGGAAGGAACCGTGTAAGTTCCCAACAGGGAAAAACAACCAATATTCCTATCTAGCTGTAACACCAAAGAATCACAGCAATGACCAGCATGGTAAGATGGTCTTACAGGTGTAGTAGTGGCACTTATGCCCTAGAGGTAACCAATAGTCACTTAATTAGATGTAAGGACTATTGGATAGGACTTAATGCCTGGAAAAATACCCGAAGCTGGAGGATCTACAACCTAGAGAAGAATGTATTACTGCCTCTTTTCTAAACTAGTATGATACCTAACTAAATTCTCAATATTAACTCTTACATCCACACATAAATGAGGCTTGCATTCCTCATTAGGGAAGCTTCTCTTTGCAACAGCTGGAGACCAGTACAAAAATTACAACTTGTCAAACTACAGAGATCAACCAGCTGTAGGGTCACCTATCCCCAATTAATACAATTGCACCACAATCATGACACTTGAAGCTCAGGGTACACCAGGGAAGAAAGGCAGAAAGATTGTAAGACCAGAATACCAGCTACAGTGAGATAATCTCTTGAAATTACAAAAAACAAAAAAAAGGGGGGCACAAAGTGAGTGGAGAGGTAGATCTGGGAGTATTCAGAGGTCAATATGAATACTCTGAGATTCTCTAAGCAGTAATGTAACTATTATTTCAAAAATTCAAAGTAGCAATCATCAGACAATCCAGAGAAATGTCCTGCACTGCCTCCTTCCATACATGGTTCCAGTGAAAGAGGTGGCTAGTGCTTATAAGGCCCTCATGGGCCAAGTTCATCAGGTGATTGCACACAGATCTCAGAAGCAAAATCATTTCAAGCATTTACATAGCTGGCAGCATAGCTCCAACTGTGCACAGCACAAAAGCGACCCTTTTACCCAGACTGTGGAATCCAAAAGGCAAATGGCAACCTACAGTGTGGAGTCTCACATACTTTCAAGTTTTCCTTCAGAGTATTATCAGGTGCTTTAATGTCTGGGAGAGGGAGATCAAAGGAAATTATTTCAAAAGTTCTCTGAGACCAAAAAGAAACATGAAGAGTTAATGAAAAAATTAGAAATCCAAGCAATGAATTCATACAAGGAAAACAACCACCATTCTACTAGCAGAAGGACTTATTGGAAAACATCAGGAGAAGTGTGCAAATAAATCCGTGTCTGTCAGCACAGCAATGGCATCATTTCAGAAACTCACTGAAAGCTTAGGAGCCATATATGATCCCATATACATACCCAAATACAAACCCATATACATACCTGTACACAAACCCATATACATACCCATATACATACCCAAATATAACCCATATACATACCTGTACACAAACGCATATACATACCTATATACAATTCCATATACATACCCAAATATAAACCCATATACATATCCACATACAATCCTGTATACATACCCATATACAATTCCATATACATACCCAAATACAAACTCATATACATATCCATATACAAACCCATATACATACCCATATACAAACCCATGTACATACTCATATATAAACCTCAAGAGGAAACTTTGTGAGAGTAAAGCTAGCAGAAACACACAAACTCAGATATAATGCAACTACTAATATATTGTATTAAAGATGAACCACAGAATGAGGTTGTACACACACACACACACACATACCAGCAGCAGCAGCAGCAGTTCACACATCTATGATCCACACTTGTCATTCATTCCAGTGCACATTCATTACCATCTGCTACAGCAGATACATTTTGTGAGGTAGTTGAGAAACAATTTCTATTAAGTAATTCTTAAACCTGTAACAATGCTTTCCTTTGATCCATCAATTTTCATCGGCCATTGAACAAAGATAATTCTTTTTTTTTTTAATTTTTAACTGAGACAAGATCTCACACTGTAGCTCAGATTGTCCCCAGTCAGCTCAGGCTGACTTGAAACTAATGACACATCTCCTACCTCAGCCTCCTAAATGCTGAAATTACAGGTAAGCTACTGTACCTGTCTTTTTTAATACGCAATTTTAAGGCAGTGTTTCACAGAACAGAATGATTTCAAACTTTATATGAAACACTTTTAGGGTGTCAGCTTTTCCTTTGGTGATTTAAAGACATTCCAAAATAAATGTCACCCACTCTGTGATTTCCTTTATATTTTTAACAAAGGGAAATTTTAATGATATAGAAACAGGAAGGCCAAACTGGATAAATCAAGAAACACTACAGCCATCCACCCCATATTCAGTTATCAAACCCATATACATACCCATACGGAGCACTTCTGTTGTGTGCTATGTGTAAGGCTTCCTAGCATGAAGCCATTTAACTCATAAAAACACGGTGCCATAGAGGCACTATAACAATCCCTATATACACGGAACGGAGAAACCGAAGCTAATGCAGTCAAGGGTCACATAGCCATGCGAGTACAGTTGGTCCCTGACGGTTCAACACTCAACTCCATGAACTTACCAACTCCTTATTGGACTGCCACAAGCATAGTACCTGCACACACATACATTACTTTTAAGAAACAGTTTTTGAGATGGAATTTACAAAACAGTTGAAGTGTAGAACTCAGTGATTTCTGTTATATTTAGAGTCCGTCAGGCAACCACTACTACAACCGATTTTATAAAATTTTGGTCCTAAAGTCATTAACCATTGCTCTCTGCTTGACATATTCTCTCTAGTTTGCCACTAATCTCCATGCGTTCCTACAACTGAAATTATGTATTATGTCATCCCCTGTAGCTAGTTTATGTCTTTTTAGAGTGACTTCCTTTATTTATTAATATTATAATATAATTACATCATTTTCCCCTTCTCTCTCCTCCCTCCAATCCCTCACATATACCCCTTCTTTGATCCTTTTCAAATTCATGGCCTCTATTTTTACTAATTATTGGCACATACATATGTGTATACATACATATATTTATGTATGCAGATCTCTATCTTCCTAAGTACATGAGTATAAGCTATTCTGTCTATATTATTTCTACGTATGTCTTCAGGAATAAGCATTTGGTATTAGATAACATTGGTGTGCTCTTCTTCAGAGAAGACGATCTCCCCCACTCTCAGAGTTCCTTAGTTTGTGTAGGGTTGAGGCTTCCTGAGCTTCCCTCAGTCCACATTAGCATGCCTCATGTTGATGTCCTTGTTAAGCACATACTTAGTCAGCCATGTTGGTGGAACTCTTTGAGTGTATCTTCTTTCACTAAGACTGTCAAGTCCATCCCTGGTACAGTGTGTATCATTGTTTCCTTAGACTGCTCATTGGTTTGCAGGCACTAAGACTGCTTCCACATCTTAGCTTTTCTGAACAAGATCACCATTGATATTTAGGTCAAACTTTGTTTAAGACATATGCCCTCATTTCTCTTGGATACACACACACACTATTCATATATAAAAAGAGAGTACAATACTAGGTTGTATAGTAACTCCATATTTAACATTTTTAGAAACTACCAAAATATTTTCCAAAGGAGTCACTGGTTTATATTTCCAACAGAAACTAATAATGTTTCAACTCTTTTTTTGAGAATTTGTGATAGATTGGTGCTGTTTTTATTTAATCTTTGTTAGACTATACTAATAAAACATACAGTCTTGGAGGTGTCTTCATTGTACATAATTACAAATACTAATTGAAACCAGAGAGTGAAATCAGATGTTTTATTGGATATTATGTCCATTTTGGTAGCTTTTGTTTTTTTTAGGACCTTTTACATTGTATTTAAACTGTCTATATTTTAAACAAATAATTGTTCTATTTACCTGAAGAACACTCATTAAGAGTTCTACTAGCAATATGAACCTCAGTTTATTGCAGACTTAGGGATCTCTCTATTTCATCATCTTCACATTAAAAGATAGACTCATTAGATGTAAGAACTGTCCTTAGTCATGTCTACCCTGGGCTTTATCAATTCTGTGAACTTGTATGTCTTCTAGTGTCTATTGTTTCTCTTGGAGAGGCAGCTGTGGAGTGTTTTACAAACTTATTTTGTTTCTCCCTACTTAAGAAGATTTGTTCTTTGTCTTTCCACATTTTTACTATCTTGTTCCTCCCCTGTGGATCTTCAAAAGTTAATTTTACCAGGAACTCATGAATTTCACAGATGAGTAGACTGATGTCTTTTCATTACGTTTGGGAAATTTTCAAGCATCATTTTTTCAAATATTTTTTTCTCCCCTCTTTTCTGGTTCTGTAATTATACAACACTTGCTGTGACTGACTGTGTTGCATACTTCCTTGTGGTTCTGATTATATTTCCATGATTATTCCCCCCCCCCCCGGGTTCTTTAAACTGCACAGTCTCTATTAGCATAGATCCCATTGATCCTCCTCTGTAGAGTTTTTAAGACCCAGATCATTTTCATTTTCAGCCATAGAGGCTCCACTTGTTTCAATCTAATCATTTCCACCTTTGCAATGACATTATTTGTAAATCCTGCCGTATCTTCCTTAACTTTGAAAGGATGCTTTCCATTGGTCCTTGGAGTATGTTTGTGGTGGGTCTTTGATAGTTCTGTCTGCTGACTCTGACACCTAAGTCTCCTCTTCCCTTGACTCACATCCCCACTGTGGATATTTGACACTTCCATGTTTCTATGAATCACTATTAATTTTTTTGATGAAAAATATTCTGTGCTTGAAAATACATTTTGGATTTTGTAACTCCAGATACTGACATTTGCACCCTAGCTTTTGTTAATGTCAGTTTTCTCAATTCTCTAGCATGTTGGACTATTTCTATAATGTTTGTTTCTCCTTCAGGATGACATCATCAAGGCAGTGACATCAGGAAGTGACAATTACTTTAGAGACCCTCTTCCTGGCCATATCTTTTGTCCCATCTGCCATCTGTTTATCTGCCTTTACTGGTATCTCACCCTACTCTTAGCATCCTTCCTTATTAGCTGTTTGCTCAGCCGTGGGTTATATAATGCTTCATGGGCCAAACTAATCAAATTTAAGCTCCTTCCAGGGAAAGTATTTGAGGGCAGGATTTAAGGCCCCAGAATAACTCTTCCTAGATGTCTCTTCCCCTCATCATCTCTGGTAAACTTCTATATAGACAGTTTGTGAGTCACTATTATAGAGTGACAATTTCTTCTTAATCACCTACTGCCAAGACTTCTGTTATTTTCAACAATATTTTAGTCATGAACTTTCTTATATTCTGTTTCACATAAAGTCCATTCTTCTGAACATACTGTGGAGCTCTGTCACAGAGCTTGCCTCGTTCCATACCAGTTTTTGAATCTGAGAAACTAATTTTTCTTGAACTATACAACTCTGGCTTTATAAGCCAGGTGATCACAGGGGCCAGAACCCTCTATTATTTCAAGTTTGCCTCTCCCAATGTGATACTTCTAACCTATAGGCAGATTGGAGTAAGATAATTAGATCCTAGAATCCAAGGTCTGCCTTTTCTGGAGCTAACTTCTAGCCTATAAGAAATGAGTTAGTGAAGGAAAGGGGCGCCTTATCTCTCAGTCTTCTCACTTGAAAGATTCTAGTCAATTTAATCATTCTAGTCAATGAGCAAGGGGATGGAATAAAAAAAAATGACTCTGGCCCACCTCTTCTAGGTAGGCTCCTATGCTAGGAGAAATGAGCCACATGCTTTGACTACCACATTCTCAAATACAGCATCTGATGTGCTAGGCTGGAAAGACAAAGAGGAGTAGTTAGTGGATTGTGCCTTAAGTACTGTAAATTCTCACTCAATAGTCCGGGTTTAGTAGATAATCTTAAATAAACATTTCTTCCTTTGCTCTATACCTTTAGGTCACTTCCTACATAGTTGAATGGATGAGTTTTTAATTAATTTTCTCTAAATGGTGTTCTCTCGCTGGTCCATGGACCTCTTGTTACTTTTCAAGTTGCACCCCATTGGTTTTGAGTTTTGTAAGATCTTCGTCCCCTCATTGCTCCATAGACTGTTGAAATCTTATAACAGTCTTGTCTCATAGACTGGCTCTTACAGATCAAAGCCAGACATTTTCTATTACACTGTGAGAAGAATGGCAGCGTTTAGAGAGAACTCTATACTGGGATCCTTGCATTTTAGCACACATGAGAACCACCAGGAAATGTTTCTGAGCTATAGGACAGAAAAATCTGAAGTTTAAAAAAATTATTAAATGAAAACCTGGAATGACTTTATAAAACAAACAAATCTTTATTTTTGAACAATGTTAAATTACTAGAAAGGTTGAAAGGATAATATATAGGATTCCCAAATATTCTCCATATAGCTTCTAACCATATCATCATATACAACCATTCCGCACAGATAAAACTAAACTGCTGATTTTGCTAAAATGTGATCGAGTAAACTATGGAGTTTTTAAGGAGTTTGCCAATTTCCCACCAATGTTATTTTTATATTTTGGCATACATATAGTTTAAGGTCTCTGTCAGTACAAAATCATCTTCTATAAACCCAGAATTCAGTCTAAGAATCTGTGCTTTTAATGTTCCTGTACATGATACCATTAGTGTTGGTTCAAGTGTATATATTAAATGCAAATCATCCTTGGACAAGAGCACCCCCTTTTTTTCAGGAATTATCTGATTCTACCCTGCTTGGCTTTAAATCATTCTATACTCTATTGCTTGTTTCCTTGGGAAATTTAAAGACAGTGTCATATAGGGGGTAGATGTTTAATTCTTTGTTATTTTATCTAATCAAAATTTTCTGATGATAAAAATCTTGCTCCTTGCCAAAAGAAGTGAAGAGATTAGGAAACTGACTTTTGCTTGCTACATTTTCGCTTTGCTAAATTTTGCTACAATTTTGCTACATTTTGCTACATCTAGGCTGCTTCCGATAATTTCTAGGAAGATAAAGCAAAAATAAAAAATAAAAACACACTAGATTACAGGTTTAAAGTCATATAAATAAATAAATAAATAAATAAATAAATAAATAAATAAATAAAGGCTTTATTATTATGCTTAAAATATGATGGCTAAAGTCTTAACTCAAACTTCATAATCAATATTCATATAATCAGTTTACAGTGTGTTTGTTTCTAAGAAGCTGTAAGCACTCCTTAGAGGTTGAAAGCCTCCCTGGCTTTGTTGGACATTCAGGCATTGTTTTTGACTTGTTTGTATCTTGAAAATCAACCCTGAAGAGGCATTATTTAGTAATCCCACTCTGAAATTTGGGAGAGTGTGATGCTTTTATGATTAGTTTTAATGATATTGTCAATAATGTTATGACTAGTTACAGATATAATAAAACCCAAGTGCTTTGAAACAAGACTTTCTGAGCTCACTAACTAATGAATTCTGAAGCCTGTACCTAGCAAAAAATGCAACCATTCTCCTTTAGATTTTAAGCCAGGATGGTGTGAAGGTCTGGGTCTCTCTCTCTCTCTCTCTCTCTCTCTCTCTCTCTCTCTCTCTCTCTCATCCCAAACCCAGTAATAAGCATTCATATTTGGCTTCTGACGGCAGCATGGGGAAAACCTCGTGGAACCCTCAAGTTTAGCCTCTTGGTTTATAGGAAATAAAACTGAAGCCTAGATAAGGAAGAGGTCATTCGTCTGTCTGTCTGTTTTGATTTTGTATTTTTTTGTTTTTTGAGACTGGGTCTCACTATATAGCACTGGCTGTCTTGGAAGTCACTATGTAGACCATGCTGGCCTCAAACTCACAGAAACTGTTCTGCTTCTGTTTTCCAGGTATGGGATTAAAGGTATGTGTTACTATGCCTTGCTAAGGAACTGGTTTTGACCAACGTTATATAGGTATTAGTATTCTATCTATGGTGATTACTCTTAGTATTTTTAGAGTTGGGGAATGTGAATAATTCCATTTTGTGTTATTATTCTAGAATATTTTAATCTAACAAAAGTAATATTTGAAATTATATTCTTTGCCTCATTAAACCTTAACCATTTATTATATTTCTGTTTGCTTTTAAGAAATAAAACCATTTATCTTGATAAACACAATGGCTTATGCCCTTTATTTCAGCACTAAGGGAGCTGAGGCAGGAGGTTCACCCAGCTCAAGATCCACCTGATCTACAAAGGGAGATCCTGTCAAAAATTTGTCTCCATCTAATATCACCCAAACAAATTTAGACAAGGTCTCATTCTTCAGCCAAGGCTGGCCTTGAACCCACTGTGTAGCCAAGGCTGGTTTCAAACTTGTAATGATCTTCCTGCCTCAACCTCCATCATTCTGGGATAAAAGTCATGGTCTACTATATTCTGCTTGACAAATTTATTTTTTTTTACAAAGGATAGAAAACTATTATATAGAGAAAGAGACGTCTTGGGCAGAGAGAGAGGCTAGAAAAATACACAGAGATATCTACTAATAGGGAATAACCCTCAACCAACAACTCGCTATTTGTACAAAATTTACATTAAAAGGGTCCTAGGGTATAGAAGGGGGAATTACAAAGCCTTCAAGGCAGAAGAGAATGGTCTTGGGGAAGAATTCCCAGAATTATAATGGAAATCATAATTTTGTAATAGAAAACTATCAACAAGCTGGTTAGGATAATACTTTGTGAGATTTTACCTTAGCAATGTTGCATATTAATAGACTCCATTTGTCCAAGTTATTTCCTAATGAGTAGTAGTGCATGCTTACTACATATTTAAGAAAAAACAAAATAAAAATAAACCCCTTTTGTGAGAAGAAAGACAGGCAAATATTTATAATTCAAACATTAGAGAAAGGATCCACTTTGACAAAAAGTACGTATTGAACAAACTTTAAAAACTTCATAGTAACTGGTTAATCTATGCTCCAAATTCAAGGGCACCCTCATTCATTAAAAAAAACTTTACTAAAGCTCAAGGCAAACATTGCACCTAACACAGTAATTGTGGGGGACTTCAACACTCCACTCTCCTCAATTGACTGATCAGGAAAACAGAAACTAAACAGGGACACAGTGAAACTAATTGAAGCTTTGGACCAATTGGATTTAACAGATTTTTTTAGAACATTTCACCCTAAAGCAAAAGAATATACCCTTTTCTCAGCACCTCATGGTACCTTCTCCAAAATCAATCATATAATTGGTTACAAGACAGACCTCAACAAATATAAGAAGACTGAATTAGTCCCATGCCTCCTATCAGATCACTTTGGAGTAAGAGTGCCCTGGGCTGCTCGGTGGGCCATCTGTGTGCCAACCCGGACAGGAGGTTGTTAGCCTAGCAGACTCTCCCAGCACTTTCAGAAAGCACGTGCATACTCCACTGGCCACCTGAGAGAATCAATTAACAGTCATAGCCCGGACTTCAGTATTCTGCCTCCCGCCAGTCAGTTACGAGAGACTGGCCTCCATTTTGGTTCTCGGACGCCAGAGAGATCAGACAGACTCAGGTAAGCAAATACAACCGGAGACCAACATCGAGGGGGTCTAAGCCCGATGGGCATTGGCCTGAACCCAGGCCCTGGGCTGGTCTGGGGGGCCATTAGTGTGCAAACCCGGCAAGGAGGTTGCTTGCCCGGGCCGGCGCATTTTGCCTACCAGAAGCCAGAGAGTCCTAGCAGGCAAAACCCGCTAACAGGCTAGCCCGAGGCTGACATAGCTGGGGTCTAAGACGGTCAGGCCCTGGACTGCCCCCAGGCCCTGGGCTGCTCAGTGGGCCATCTGTGTGCCGACCCAGCCAGGAGGTTGTTAGCCCAGCAGACTCTCTCAGCACTCTCAGGGAGCACGCACACACCTCCATCCTAGCCACCTGACAGACCCAATTAACACTCACAGCTGAGGGGAACTTTGCTCAGACATTGGCCTGCCAGGCTTTTGCCTAGACTCAGGGCCTGAGCAGCAAGGCTAGCCTTGTCTGCACCAACCTGGTTGGGAGTTCCTCTGACCAGCAGAGTGATCAGCACTCAGAAAAGGTCACTGCAGCATACACCCCTCAGCACTCCCTGAAGGAGCAAACGGGCACCATCTGGTTCACAGACACAATCTGGGGCAAAGCACACTAGGGCTGCAAGGGCACCCAACAGGAGGACAGCACATCAGCAATCTGCAACAGGGGAAACCCTGCCATCCACTGTTGCAGAAATAGCCCTAGAGCCTCTCAGGAGGCTGAAACACCAGCCAGAGACAAGACCAACTAACTCCAGAGAACAAGATGGCAAAGGGCAAACGCAAGAACATTATTAGCAGAAATCTAGGCAATATGGCAGCATTGAACCAAACTCTCCAACATCAGCAAGTCCTGGTTATGCCAACACACCAGAGAAACAAGATATGGATTTAAAATCACTGTTCATGATGCTGCTAGAAGAACACAAAAAGGACATAAATGAATCTCTTAAAGAAATGCAGGGGAACATGAATAAGCTAGAAACCCGTATAATGAAAACACAAAAATCACTTAAAGAAATGTAGGAGAATAAGGCCCAAGAGATAGAAGCCAATAAAGAAGAAAGGCAAAAAAAAAAAAAATTAAAGAAATGCAGGAGAACTTGTGTCAACAGGCAGAAATCATAAAAGAGGAAACAAAAAAATCTCTTAAAGAATTACAGGAAAACACAAACAAACAAATGATGGAACTGAGCAAAACCATCCTGGATCTAAAAACAGAAGTAGAAACAACTAAGAAATCACAAAGGGAGACAACTTTGGAGATAGAAAACCTTGAGAAGAAATCAGGGGCCATAGATGCAAATATAAACAACAGAATACAAGAGATGGAAGAAAGAATCTCAGATGCTGAAAATACCATAGAAACCATTGACTCAACTGTCAAAGAAAATGCAAAATGCAAAAAGTTTGTATCCCAGAACATCCAGGAAATCCGGGATACAATGAGAAGACCAAACCTAAGGATTATAGATAGGTATAGATGAGAATGAAGATTTACAGCAGAAAGGGCCAGCAAATATCTTCAACAAAATTATGGAAGAAACCTTTCCCAACTTAAAGAGAGAGATGCCTATGAATATACAAGAAGCCTGCAGAACTCCAAACAGACTGGACCTGAGCAGAAATACCTCTCATCACATAATAATCAAAACCCCAAATGCACTAAACAAAGAAAGAATATTAAAGGCAGTAAGAGAAAAAGGCCAAGTAACATATAAAGGAAGACCTATCAGAATCACACCAGACTTCTCATCAGAGACCATGAAAGCTAGAAGATCCTGGGCAGATCTCATGCAGACTCTAAGAGAACACAAATGTCAGCCAAGACTACTATACCCAGCAAAACTCTCATTCACCATAGATGGAGAAACCAAGATATTCCATGACAAAACCAAATTTACACAATATCTTTCCACAAACCCAGCTCTGCAAAGAATAATAGGAGGAAAACTTCAATACAAGGAGGGAAAATACACCCCGGAAAAAGCAAGATAGTTACCTTCCTTCATCAAACCCAAAAGAAGATAACCACTCAAATATAAAAAGAACATCAAAAATGACAGGAAGTAATAATCACTATTCCTTAATATCTCTTAACATCAATGGTCTCAATTCCCCAATAAAAAGACATAGACTAACAGACTGGATAAGGAAACAGGACCCTACAATTTGCTGCATACCGGAGACACACCTCAGTGTCAAAGATAAAAACTACCTTAGAGTAAAAGGCTGGAAGACAATCTTACAAGCCAATGGTCACAGGAAACGAGCAGGAGTAGCCATTCTAATATCAGATAAAATTGACTTTCAACCTAAAGTCATCAAAAGAGACACAGAAGGACACTTCTTGCGGATCAAAGGAAAAATCCACCAAGAAGAACTTTCAATTCTGAACATCTATGGGCCAAATGCAAGGGCACCCTCATTCATAAAAGAAATTTTACTAAAGCTCAAAGCACACATTGCACCTAACACAATAATTGTGGGCGACTTCAACACTCCACTCTCCTCAATGGACCGATCAGGAAAATAGAAACTAAACAGGGACACAGTAAAACTAATTGAATCTTTGGACCAATTGGATTTGACTGATATTTATAGAACATTTCACCCTAAAGCAAAAGAATATACCTTTTTCTCAGCACCTCATGGTACCTTCTCCAAAATTGACCATATAATTGGTCACAAGGCAGACCTCAACAAATATAAGACCATCGAACTAATCCCATGCCTCCTATCAGATCACTATGGTATAAGAGTGGTTTTCAATAGCAACAAAAACAACAGAAAGCCCACATGCACATGGAGGCTGAACAATACTCTACTCAATGACACCTTGGCCAAAGAAGAAATAAAGAAAGAAATCAGAGACTTTTTAGAATTTAATGAAAATGAAGGCACAACATACCCAAATCCTTGGGACACAATGAAAGCAGTGCTAAGAGGTAAACTCATAGCCCTGAGTGCCTCCAAAAAGAAAATGGAGAGAGCATACACTAGCAGCTTAACGACACACCTGAAAGTCCTGGAACAAAAAGAAGCCAATTCACCCAGGAGGGTAGAAAACAGGAAATCATCAAACTCAGGGCTGAAATCAATCAATTGGAAACAAAGAGAACCATACAAAGAATCAACGAATCCAGGAGCTGGTTCTTTGAGAAAATCAACAAGATAGATAAACCCTTAGCCAGACAGACCAAAGGGCACAGAAAAGGATCCAAATTAACAAAGTTAGAAATGAAAAGGCAGATATAACAACAGAAACTGAGCAAATCCAAAAAATCATCAGATCCTCCTACAAGAGTCTATACTCAACACAACTGGAGAATCTGGAGGAAATGGACAATTTCCTTGACAGATACCAAATACCAAAATTAAATCAGGACCAAATAGATCAACTAAACAGTCCCATAACCACTAAGGAAATAGAAGGAGTCATACAAAGTCTTCCAACCAAAAAAAAGCACAGGACCAGATGGTTTCAGTGCAGAATTCTATCAGACCTTCAAAGAAGACCTAACACCAATACTCTTCAAACTATTCCACAAAATAGAAACAGAAGGAACACTACCCAATTCCTTCTATGAAGCCACAATTACGCTGATACCAAAACCACACAAAGATCCAACAAAGAAAGAAAACTTCAGGCCAATTTCCCTTATGAACATCGATGCAAAAATACTCAATAAAATTCTTGCCAACCGAATCCAAGAACACATCAAAACGATCATCCACCATGATCAAGTAGGCTTTATTCCAGGGATGCAGGGTTGGTTCAATATAGGGAAATCCATCAATGCAATCCACTACATAAAAAAACTCAAAGAAAAAAACCACATGGTCATTTCATTGGATGCTGAAAAAGCATTTGACAAAATTCAGCATCCTTTCATGCTTAAAGTCTGGGAAAGAACAGGAATTCAAGGCCCATACCTAAACATAGTAACAGCAATATACAGCAAACCAGTAGCCAGCATCAAACTAAATGGAGAGAAACTTGAAGCAATCCCACTAAAATCAGGGACTAGTCAGGACTGCACCTTTCTCCTTATCTTTTCAATATTGTACTTGAGGAACTAGCTTGGGCAATTAGACAAAATAAGGAGGTCAAAGGGATTCAAATTGGAAAGGAAGAAGTGAAACTATCATTATTTGCAGATGACATGATAGTCTACCTAAGTAACCCAAAAACTCCACTAGAGAACTCCTACAGCTGATAAACACCTTCAGCAAAGTGGCAGGTTATAAAACCAACTCAAGCAAATCAGTAGCCATCCTATATTCAAAGGATAAGCAGGCTGAGAAAGAAATTAGGGAAATGACACCCTTTAAAATAGCCACAAACAGTATAAAGTACCTTGGGGTGACTCTAACCAAACAAGTGAAAGATCTGTATGACAAGAACTTCAAGACTCTGAAGAAGGAAATGGAAGAAGACCTCAAAAAATGGAAAAACCTCCCATGCTCATGGATCAGCAGGATTAATATAGTTAAAATGGCCATTTTGCCAAAAGCAATATACAGATTCAACACAATACCCATCAAAACACCAACTCAATTCTTTATAGAGTTAGAAAGAGCAATTCTCAAATTCATCTGGAATAACAAAAAACCCAGAATAGCTAAAACTATTCTCAACAACAAAAGAAATTCTGGGGGAATCAGTATCTGTGACCTCAAGCAATACTACCAAGCAATAGTGTTAAAGACTGCATGGTATTGGTACAGGGACAGGCAGGCAGATCAGTGGAACAGGATTGAAGATCCAGAAATGAACCACACACCTATGGTCACTTGACCCTAGACAAAGAGGCTGAAAACATCCAATGGAAAAAAGATAGCCTTTTCAACAAATGGTGCTGGTTCAACTAGAGGTCAGTATGCAGAAGAATGTGAATTGATCCACTCTTGTCTCCTTGTACTAAGCTCAACTCCAAATGGATCAAGGACCTCCACATAAATCCAGACACTCTGAAGCTAATAGAAAAAAAAACTGGGGAAGACCCTTGAGGATATCGGTACAGGGGGAAAGTTCCTAAACAGGACATCAATAATGTATGCTCTAAGATCAAGAATTGACAAATGGGACCTCATAAAATTACAAAGTTTCTGTAAAGCGAAGGACACCATCAAAAGGACAAATCAGCAACCAACAAATTGGGAAAAGATCTTCACCAACCCTACATCAGATAGAGGGTTAATCTCCAATATATAAAAAGAACTCAAGAAGTTAGACCCCAGAAAACCAAATAACCCTATTAAAAAATGGGGTCCAATGTTAAACAAGGAATTCTCACCTGAAGAACTTTGGATGGCGGAGAAACATCTTAAAAAAATGCTCAACCTCATTAGTCATCAGGGAAATGCAAATCAAAACAACCCTGAGATTTCACCTTACACCAGTCAGAACGGCTAAGGTTAAAAACTCAGGAGACAGCAGGTGTTGGCGAGGATGTAGAGAAAGAGGAACACTCCTCCACTGCTGGTGGGGTTGCAAATTGGTACAACCACTCTGGAAATCAGTCTGGCGGTTCCTCAGAAAACTGGGCATGCCACTTCCAAAAGATCCTGCTATACCACTCTTGGGCATATACCCAGAGGAATCCCCAGCATGTAATAAGGATATATGCTCCACTATGTTCATAGCAGCCCTATTTATAATAGCCAGAAACTGGAAAGAACCCAGGTATCCCTCAACAGAAGAATGGAAGCAAAAAAAAAAGTGGTATATATACACAATGGAGTACTATTCAGCCATTAGAAACAATGAATTCACAAAATTCTTAGGCAAATGGATGGAGCTGGAGAACATCATACTAAGTGAGGTAACCCAGTCTCAAAAGATCAGTCATGGTATGCACTCACTAATAAGTGGATATTAGCCTGGAAAAGTGGAATACCCAAAACATAATCCACACATTAACTGAGGTACAAGAAGAACGGAGGTGTGGCACCTGGTTCTGGAAAGACTCAGTGTAGCAGTATAAGGCAAAACCAGAACAGGGAAGTGGGAAGGAGTGGGTGGGAGAACAGGGGGAGGGAAGGGGGCTTATGGGACTTTTGGGGAGTGGGGGGCCCAAAAAGGGGAAATCATTTGAAATATAAATAAAAAATATATCGAATAAAAAATAAATAAACAAATAAATAAGAAAAAATGGGTACAGAGCTAAACAAAGAATTTCACCTAAAGAACTTCAGATAGCTGAGAAGCATCTTATAAAATGTTCAACATCATTAGTCTAGGGAAATGCAAATCAAAACAACCTTGAGATTTCACGTCACACCAGTCAGAATGGCCAAGATCAAAAACTCAGGAGAAAACAAGTGGTGGTGAGGAGAAAGAGGAACACTCCTCCACTCCTGGTGGGGTTGCAAATTGGTACAACCACTCTGGAAATCAGTCTGGCAGTTCCTCAGAAAACTGGGCATGTCACTTCTGGAGGACCCTGCTATACCACTCCTGGGCATATACCCAGATGATTCTCCAGCATGTAATAAGGATACATGCTCCACTATAGCATGTTCATAGCAGCCCTATTTATAATAGCCAGAAGCTGGAAAGAACCCAGGTGTCCCTCAACGAAGGAATAGATACAAAAAATGTGGTATATATACACAATGGAGTACTATTCAGCCATTAGAAACAATGAATTTATGAAATTCTTAGACAAATGGATGGAGCTGGAGAACATCATACTAAGTGAGGTAACCCAGTCTCAAAAGATTAATCATGGTATGCACTAACTGATAAGCGGATATTAGCCTAGAAACTTGGATTTCCCAAATCATAATCCACATATCAAATGAGGTACAAGAAGAACAGAGGAGTGGCCCCTGGTTCTGGAAAGGCTAAGTGCAGCAGTATAGGGCAATACCAGAACAGGGAAGTGGGAAGGGGTGGATGGGAGAACAGGGGGAGGGAATAGGGCTTATGGGACTTTTGAGGAGTGGGGAGCCAGGAAAGGGGAAATCATTTGAAATGTAAATAAAAAATATATCAAATAAAAAAATAGTAACTGGTTAAAGAACTGTGGATTTGGAATACGGTCAGAAGACAAAGGCATTTTGCTCATACATGTGGACAGCCAGTTATCATGTGACATGTGGACAACCAGTTATCATGTGACATGTGGACAGCCAGTTATCATGTGACATCTTTGCTTTCCATCTTTTCTATGACAGCTTCTCACTCCTCCATTCCCCAGGAGGGGTAAACTTGTTAAACTTCCTGGCAAAGGAAAGTTAAGACTGCAGATGGAAGAAGGTATGCCAGTTGTTTGAGTTTATAACAGTGTAATTAGGTAGCATGGTTGCCCACACCTGTGATTTTAGCACTCAGGAGGCTGAGGCAAGAGAGGCACCAACGCATAGAGGTTAGCCTAGATGACATAGGGTGTTTTCATGAAACATAAAATGAGATTCCATTTCCAAAAAATAAAAACCCAAAATACAAACGTATTATTTGTATAATCATTTTGCATAATTATATAAAATATATATAAATAGTTGCTTGTATATTGAATAATAAGCATGATTTTTATACAGATGTGCTAAGCTGACTTCCAGATGGGTCATGATAACTTGGTCCAGAAGAGAACTCAACCCACATTTGTTTAATGTGAAGATAACGAAAAGAGAGCTGAGAACCAACAGATGTGAATAGTCTCTAGAAGTTAGAAGAAGGAATTTCATTGATTCTTCCATCCAGTGTACAGAAGGAACATGCTGTGCTAACACTGATTTCAACACAGGGAGACCAATATTATTATGCTTTAAGTCACTCAGTGTACAGACATTTATTACAACATCAATAGAAATCTAGTGAGATATCCATGCAATATATGCAACTCATGATGACATTACTTTATTGCAAAGCCAACAAAACAATGGAAGTACCAGATAATTGCCAAGATACAGAGAAACCAGACCTCTCATGCACGGCCAAGGTAACATAACTCTGAAAAACCAACACAAATAAAGAAGCATAGGTAAGCAGGAGGCTCGGCGGTTAGATCACCAGCCTTGACCGTGCAATGTCCAGGGTTTGATTACACAGAAAAATGTAAGAAAATAACCTGGACCAAATCCTAAACATCTATTTACCATTCTACCCAGTAATTTATTCTAGAGCATTCATTCCAGAGAAATACAAGTCTATCCCTCTCCCCCACCCCTGAAAAAAAAAACCTCTGCACAGCACAGCTGGTCATAGAAACCTGTGTATAATCATCAAAACAAGAAATTATCAAAATGCTCTTCCACAGGTGAATGATTGCAAAGCAGTTACATCTGTACCATGGAATAGTATTCAACAGCAACAGCAACGAAAAGCAACTGCAGGTACATTCATAAAATGGCTTGAAAGTTTGAGCACAAAATCAAAGCAAGAAACCTAAGTAGTGATATGTTAGCTCTGAGTCTTGATTGACAGAGCGATTACACAAATCTGCACATATGACAGAGGTAGCAGAGCTAATGCACACAGGACCAGTATCTAGCTTCTGACTTGATACTGTACTATGGTCATGCAAGCTGTAATCCTTAGGGGAGGTTGGTGAAGGCATGGAGAACATCCCTGTACTACCTTTGCATGAGCTTAGCATCTCAAGTCACTATCCAATAAAATATTGGAGTTATAAAAATGACGAAGACAGATTGAAACCTCAGTGGGTGTATTCCTGGGCCCTACATCCATTTCTCTCCTTCACCTCTAGTCACAGAATTATCCTAAACATTAGGATTTAGGGTTTCCATTTTTTTAAATTATTTTATTTACTATGACCACATTGTTTAAAAATACAGAATGCTGTATGCCTGGTCTAAAACTTTAAGTGGCACTGCGGTGTGCTTCCATGAGTTTTCTGTTTCATTTCTTCTTGCTTGTGTTTATGTTATTGTGCCCTGCTCATGGGAATATGTCTCATGCAATTCAGCACTGGATCTGCTATGTTATACTTCCCTATCTGAATATATGATTTCAATTTGTGCTTTCTTATTAATTAATTAATTAATCAATTAATTCACATCTGAAATACTGCTCCCATTCCTGTCTCTTCCTCAGAGCCCCCTACTCTTCTCCTCTGAGGGTTTTCTTCTAATGGTGGAAAGATCATGCTGTTTTAAAACAGCATGAAATAATTCCTCAGTACATGTGTCTCAGCAAATACATGAGTGTTTTGAGCATATATGCCTAGAATTGGAGTGTTCTCTTCAGGGCATGTATGTTTCGCTTTGGCAAGCAGTTTCCAACTATCGCATCTTTTGAAACAGTTTTAAACACTTTCCTAGTCAATTGTTCCTCTTTATTCTCTCACGTCATCACTGTCATTCAGCATTTTTAGATTTTTCCTTTTCCCAAAGGGATGGACTTGAAATGGAGATTTCAGTTTTAATTTTTACTGATCCAGTTATGAGTGTGACAAGCTAGGTGTTTATGCATTTATGAGTTTTTTATTCTCTCTTCTGTAAATGTCATGTTCATATATAATTCAGTTGAATTTTTAAATATTTAGATATAAGTATGTACTCATTTTGTTGGTTTATATACATTAGCGGCTATCTGAAGCTTATAATACTTAAATATTGTTGGTATATTTAGCCATACATAAGTTTCCTTTCTATATATTAAAACTATAATTTATATTTCCTTACAGCTTGTGCTTCAAAGTCTTAGAAAATTCTTCCCTGAGTTACTCAGTGATCCTAGATAAGAAAAAAAAAATGTAAGCTCTAATTTTTACCTTTCTCTCTACATTGTACCTGGGAATATTTAAGATTTATTTTGCTACTATCAATTATAAATTGTGTATCTCTGTGTAGATGTGTGCACATGGGTACAAGTATCCAAGAAACTGAAGGTGTCAGCTCCCCCTGGATCTGGAGTTCCGAGCAACTATGAGATGTCCCACATGGACACTGGAAACCAGCTCCACTGGAAAAGCAGCGTGCTCTCTGAACTGCTTAGTTATTTCTCTGACTCCCTCATATATCCCGATTTTAATGTGTGTATGCCACGAGAATGGCCCCTGTTATTTTTATTCGCCCAACGTGAATACTTATTTTTTCAGCCCTCTACATGACCTGAATTTCTCTCATGTCCTTTTCATTTTTCTTTCATTAGATATTTTCTTTATTTACATTTCAAATGTTCTCCCCTTTCCTCATTTCCCCTCCAAAATCCCCTATTCCATCTCCCTTCTCCTGCTTACCAACCCACCCACTCCTGCTTGCCTGTCCTGGCACTCCCCTATACTGGGGCATTGAGCCTTCACAGGACCAAGGGCCATTCCTCCCATTGATGTCAGAGACAAGACCATCCTCTGCTACATATGCAGCTGGAGCCATGGGTTCCTCCATGTGTAGTCTTTTGATGGTAGTTTAATCCCTGGGAGTCCTGGGGGTACTGAATTGGTTCATATTGTTATTCGTCCTGTAGGGTGGCCAACCCCTTCAGCTCCTTGGGTCCTTTCTCTAGCTCCTCCACTGGGGACCCTGTGTTCAGTTCATTAGTTGGTTGTGAGCACCCACTTCTATATTTGTCAGGCACTGGCATAGCCTCTCAGGAGACAGCTATATCAGGTTCCTCTCAGCAAGTCCTTGTTGGCATCCACAATAGTGTCTGGGTTTGGTAACTGTATATGGGATGGATCCCCAAGTAGGGCAGTCCATGGATGGTCTTTCTTTCAGTCTCTGCTCCACACTTTGTATCTCCTCCTATGGGTATTTTGCTTCCCCTAAGAAGGACCGAAGTAGCTACACTTTGATTTTCCTTATACCATATTACTACTGCTGTTCCAGTATGTGTACATCTTAATTTCTAAACTTTTACCATAACTTGTTATCTTCAAAACTGAATTGGTTATGACTGGTCCTTAGATATCTATATAGTCTTCAGGATGAGCTCACCAAATTTCTCAAAAATAATTCTACAGTCTTATGTGTTAAAAACAAATTCAAACATTAACAGTGAAAATTTTTAGGACCAACAAAAAATTGAGCAGCCTGAGCTCATTTCTTCTACATATGTAAATACAGGAAGGGTTAAAACATGTTTGCTATGAATGCACTTTTAAGTATGATAGACATTTACATCTATTTAAACTTTTGTGTTTCTTACCTAAAAATTTTGCAATTTCATTTAAAAGTTAAGTTATTGGTTATTATTACATTTCTAGAATTAATGTTAATTTTTTATAGTTTTACCTTGTATGCATGTGTACACATTGGGGGCAGGGCATGGCAAGAGGGCATGTGTATGTGTATATATATTTATATACACATATACACATATATGTATATACATATATACATATATGTATATATATGTATGTAAACATATGTATATGTTACATGCATATATATATATATATATATATATATATATATATATATATATGTATGTAAAGGCAAGAGATCAGTATTGATCCCTTCCTGAATCACTTTCCATCTTACTAGAAGAGGGGCAACAGAGTCTCTCAACCCTGAATTCAGAGTCAGCTGGAGTGTCTGGTCAAAACACCCCAGAGTTCGTCCTCCTCTACCTGCCTAGCTGTGGAATTACAGGCACACAGCACTGTGCCCAAGCTTTTCAAGGAGATTCTAGGAGACGACACTCAGATCCCTATGACAGCTAACACTTTCCCAGATGAACCATCTCAACAGGCCCCATGATATTTCCTTTTAAACTTATTTTTCTAATCATTTGCTGGAATATAAAAATCTATCAATATATAGCCTATCTGTTTCCTTAAACTTTTTGCATTATTTCTAACGGTTGTCCTGTAAAGTCTCTTGTTCTTAATCACTGATAATCTAGTGTCTCCGGTTCCCTCCTGCCTCTGTTCCCTACTTTTCTTTCTTTTTTTTTTTATTCGATATAATTTATTTACATTTCAAATGATTTCCCTTTTCTAGCCCCCCCACTCCCCGAAAGTCCCGTAAGCCCCCTTCTCTTCCCCTGTCCTCCCACCCACCCCTTCCCACTTCCCCGTTCTGGTTTTGCCGAATACTGTTTCACTGAGTCAGTGCAGGCACAGCACTAGGCAGCATCCCTCTCTTGCTCCAGAAGAAGACATCATTTCTGCCACATTATCACTGACGTTTTTGTTGCTCAAATTTATTATAAGCTATTCAACTTTTTAGTCTTTTCAGGAACTGGATTGGCTTTTGAGTTTCTATTTCATTCACACATACATTCTGCCTTGAATATATTTTCTGCATTTCTTTGTTTTGTTTTTGTCCTTCCTGTGTGCTCTCTAAATCCCTTAATTGGATGCCGAGCCTCCTCATCTTCACACTTTATCTTTTCATCACAAACGCACACACTGGAGGCTGTAGATTCCCAAACATCACTTTTGTTGCCTCCCATAAATTTGTTGTAAGTCAACATCCCATTCATTTTAAGTATTTTCTAATTTTCACTCATTCTTCTTTGACTTATGAATTGTTTATATCTGTGTTGATTGACAGAGATATCTGTGGCCTTTAAAAATTATTTATCATGTGTACTATGATCAAATACTGCCTTCCAGATGCTTATTAAAGACTTGATGAGTGGTCTCACTCCCCCTCACATGTTTCTTCCTCGTTGATGTTTTTCAGCTCCGTTCCTCTGAGCTGACCTCATTGTTTCTTTAAATACTATGCACTGAATGTTCCCTCTTGTCTTGCCTTGGAAGAATGTATAACTTTAATTGTTGCACTTTTCACTTTGAAGATTCTAGCTCATGTTTAGCACATTTAATTTTCATATGTGTGTGTGAGTGTATGTGTGTGTGTGTGTGTGTGTGTGTGTATGTGTGTGTGGGTTTTAGACAATTAAACACATTTGTAGCACCAGAATAAATATGTTTACCCTAATAAAAATCAACTTTATTACAACTGGCAAGTATAATCCCTTTAATTAACCAATTGCAAAATTTTCTCAATTCGGAGTTATATTATCATAGTGTTATACTGGGACTGAGAGATGACTCAGCAACTAAGAGCATGTGTGCTACTTTCCCAGAAGATCAGAGTTCACTCCTCAAGCCCATACCCAGTGCCTCACAAGCCATGTAACTCCAGCTTCAGAGAATCAATGTCTTCTCTGGCCTCTGTCTACACCCATACAAATATGGCATACACTTACATAGACAAATACATATGCACACAAATAAAAATAAAAAGGCTTAAAGCCATAGTATTTATCTTTGGCTCAATTTCAGAAAAGCACACAGAAAAAAATTATAATTTAAGCCCATAGATATCCCAGACCTCAAATTAGAAACTGTATTTCATTTGGCCTCAAAGAAATCTTTCAGAATTTTCTAGATTCTCTCAGAGGTACTTGTATTCTAGAATCTCCTCTACATCACACATATAAAAATCACTTCCAACTTAAGTTTCCTCTGTTTACTCTCAACAAATCCCACTAGATTGCAACTTCATTTACATTCATTTGATTCAACCTCATGTAAATGCTTGCTATGTTTTAAATACTAGAGATGTGACCAAAATCCAAACAAATGCCTGGACTCATGTTTTTTTAAAGAGCTATAAAAATAATAAACAAATTAATAAATTTATTTTAGATTCAACTGTACAAAATGGTCAACATTCAGCTCTTCCTGACCTACTGCGAGACAATTTCCTATGATTCAACTTAACAGAATGTGGCAAGCTGTAGTCTTAAGAGCTAGAGGAGTGGGGGAGGGGTAAGTGGAAGGAAAGCGATGGGGAATGTGTGAATGTTCTATTTTAGACAGCACAGCCATAAAAGCCTCTCTTCTAAAGTGCCAGTTGGACAGAGACAGGAGGGACGTGAGGAAATGAGTCATGTGGACCTCTGGAGGAAGAACATTCTGAGGGAAATGTAGGTGGAAAGGCTCTGAGAAGGCGTGTATATACACGGCATATTTCAAGGAACCGCAGGGAAGTCAGGGGTACCTGGATGAAGCCACAGAGAGTAAGAGTAAAACAAGATTTAAAAAAAGGGGGGGGGGGGGTCAGAAGCAGCCTAGGAATACCATGTCAGTCACAGTAAGAGTGTCTGATACCTTCCTAAGGAGATTCCTAGGAAGTACTTGGATGACCATGTAACTTGCATTTTTTAGTAATGAGAGACTTGAAACACCCATGGGGAAAGACAGATACTGAATGTCAGGAGACTGCTACATCTACCTGGAGGTGATGAACTCCCAGAGTAGAGTAAACAAAACAGGATATATCCAGGACCATCACAACTCACCCAACACCATTCTACTCTTTCTTTCAAAAACATCGTTCTCATCAATTCCTTTTCACCCAACAAGTACATTCCCAAACGTCCATGTATTGACCATTTATTGATACAGTTATCAAATAACTTCTGATTCTGATAACTCTCAGCTTCTGATACCAAGAAGAAATGTCCACATCTTCCTAAATTCAGACCCCTAAACTCTGCGTTTGCCTGACCCACAACCTTAATCTTTGGTCTGAATTGCCCTCAGAAAAGGGGCAACATACCTGATCCACATACAGCTGGCAGTCACCATGCAAGAAGCACCACCAGACAGGGAACATGTGGCTCCAACAGCCACAACTGTGCTTTCAGTCTCTTCCCAGACTGTTAACTGACAAGTAGGTGTGGCCTGAGTCAGGGCAGGAAAGGGCCATCCTTGGCCCACGGCCAAGCAAGGTGGCTTTTCTGAGGCACTCCTAACCCTATTCCTGTAGCTAGGCCACTCCCGCAGATGTTTCTACACTCTGCAACTCTCCCCAGAAGGAAGTTGCTCAGGAGATTACAACCCTTGGGAAGAAGCTGACCACAGCTCCATAGCATATGACTACAGCTTCTGCAATTTGTGGCCCTGTTTGCTTTATATCTTCATATAGGAGGAGGTGTCTTCTATTAGGTAGTTAGGTCAAAATTACAGGTAATCAAGCTGGTCACTAAGGCATATTTGTCAGGACAGAAACTTATGCCTTGTTCTTTGTACAATGGGCCACTCAAGAACAAATAAAATGCAACTGTGCAGGTTATGTGACAGGTTATGTCACAATCGCCAACACATCTGCTGTGTTTTTTTTTTTCTTTTATAAAAATCCTAACGTTCAGTCTGCTTGCAATATGCAAACTAGCTAAGGAGAAGGCATGGCATTCAAATGTCACTAAATTACTGCTCAGCTCCAAGAACTCACACACTTTAGATCTAACAGCTCAGAGCCTACATAAGGTCATAAGAAATAGAATTGAAATGAATATTCAAAACCTATTCTCCATAAAGGTACTCTGTAGAAGTATAAGTAGACATACCTTTTAATGAAGAAAAACAAATTTTTTTGTACTGGAAAATGAAGTGAGAAAACAGAAATCCAAATATTTCTCATCTATTCATAAACTCAGAAGAACCACATATCTTAAATATTCTAGGTTAAGCTAGATCTGAAGTAATATTAGAATTTAAAGGGCTAGAAATTACAGTCTTAATTTACTGTACTATTCAAAGCATGAATAAGACCAAATAATGAAAAAGAAATTTAAAATAACTGCCCCAAAATCCCCTTATATTACCATCTTTCTCCTGCTAAAACATGAAGATCTCTCAGTGCTCTGACTTGCACTCTGACCCAGATGACTGTAAGGTTTTTTTCTGTAAACATAAATACTATCATCACACACATAGACTATGCTGAAAACCAGAGTCAGTGTTAAGAAAAAAGTTCTTTGCAGTGTAGATATTTTTTGATTATGAAGTATCCTTTGCTGCTCTTTGCAAATGACATGAGAACAATCATTTTGAGATAATTTAAGTTGAATACTCATTGCTCATAAAGGCATGTTCTCCTTAGGAGCATCAGGACTTAGCTCATGAAGATATGCATCTTTAGAGATATCACCAAGATTTATGGAGTATCACCAAGAAGGCAACTGTCTGGATCTGGCCTCAAAGCTGCTCTGAGACTTGTGCACAAGGGACATCATATCCCTAGACCTTTGTACTCCTAACGCTGAATATCACAATCAGCTGTTTAATGGGGTGGTATAGTAGTCAGCCTACAAGGGCTGTGTATGAAGAAGGGTTTTATTTAGATCATCAGTTTAGAGATTTGGAGTCCAAGATAAGGCCAACCTACTCTTTTAGCTTCTAGTGAGGGCAGGATATTTTGACACATTCTACTTGAAACCAATGTAGAACCAAGTAACCATACAACCCCCACCATACACACACACACACACACACAATCAAAGAGAAGGAGCCCAGGATAGGCCAGGATTGTTCTTGTTATAATAATCCTCTCATGAAAATTCAGATCACCAACATCAATTTTACCCAAGATTTGCCAAAGAATCATATTCAAATCTCCAACTACATTAAATCTCTCCAGTGAATTAAGAACTTTCTATCAGGTCTTATCTCCTGAAGGTTCCACCACCTTCCAACAGGCCATTGAAGACTTTACGCCAGGCCCTTGGAGTTCTAACCATATTCAAACCATAGCAGATATTTATCCAAACTAAAATAGAAGGACCGGGGTAGAAAATGTAACAGCACTTTAAAACACAAAAATAGCCAGGCCTGGTGGCACATTCCTTTAATGTCAGCCCTCAGGAGGCAGATATAAATAATGTCTTGTATTTATTTTTTCATGTATGTTTAATTGAAATAGAATTTATATCACTTTTCTCCATTCATTTCCTCCCTTCAGCTTCTCCCAACTACCCTCTCTCAAACACCCCCATGTCTGACCCCAACTCTCAAGCTGATCTCATCTCTTAATCTTTGACTATTTTGTCATGTTGCATGTATATATGTATGTATACATGTATGTATGTATAGATGTATATGTCTTTATATGTATGTATGTATGTATATGTACATATGTATGTATGTATGTGTTCAAACATCTATAAAAACAACCTGCTGAGTCCACTCTTGGTTTAGTTTGTGTGTTTGTGTATGTGTATAATTTCAGAACTGATCACTACTCATTGACACATATAAATTGATAATTTGGAATATTGCTTATACCATGTTTAAGTCTTATTTTCTGTTTCATATCATCATATGGGAGATTATCAATAGAAATAGATTATACAGACTGCAGGTATATTTGACTCCTACAACTTGGGACTTGAATAGCACTTTGAAAAGATGCAATCCTGTTTTGGTTACTGTATGTTATTTGTTGGATTAAGACAATGAAAAAAAATCCGTTGGCCACAAAGAACTCACCAGCCAATGGGTCCCAGTGAAGACACAAAAGACTGAAGACCATTAGTACTCATAGTCAATTTGTCAGAATTAACCAGGTGGTACGAAGGAAGAGCCTATGGCTCTGCTGCTGGCAGTTGCTCTGCAGATCTCAAGCATTTTAATTTTTAATCTGGGCTACTACAGCACAGGCTCTTTGCACCTTGCCCCAGAGGTTCTGAGTAAATGCATTTTATTTTTAGTTATTTTTCTCCCTCAGTACAGGATTCCACACACACGTCATCCCCCAGATGGGCTAAGGGTCACTGCCATCTCACCACCTCCTCTGTAGTCTCCTGTATGCAATTAAGATAACAATAAGCCCAGAAATGTGTTTTTTCCCCAGCAGAACAAGTCACTTCCCTTGGCTCAATGGGTGTGCCTTTAGACTGAGTCTGTTTTGGAATATTAGGTTGTCCCTTTTGATAGATTGGAAGGTTCTCCAGGCTTGAGAGGCTATCTCAATTTTACAGTGAAAAGAAAACAATCCCAGGCAGTGAATTCATTGAAAAAAAAAAGCTACTGGAGCCAGAGACTGAACTGTGTGGTTAAAAGCACAGCCATATTAATGTTATTCATTCCCATTATAGAAACTCAGACAATAACCAACAGCCGAAATGCTTTGAATTAGTGCTGATATCAAGGACATTAAACCAAAGTGAGAAAAATGTCTTGATGGCTTCCAATATAGTAAGTCTAAGGTATCTGTCAATAGCTCAGTGCCTCTCCCAGATAGTCTGCAATAATGGGACAGAGCAAAAAGAACCTGATCCAGTGATTAATTACCTATAGAAGTCCACAGCATTATAAGCTGCCAATGCATAGTGCTATAACTTAAGAATGTTTCCTGCTTCTGAACGGATCATCAATCAACCTTGACTTTCAGAAGACTATCATATGCATCTCCTCTTTCTGTATCCCTCTATGCGTATCTTTACTTAGTTTTGATAAACAAAATCAGTACACAATTTTCTTTTTTTTAATTGAAAATAGATTCTTCTCTCAGACAATACACCCTGACCACAATTTTCCCTCCCCCCATTCCTCCAAGTCCCCCTCCCCCAGCTCCCCTCTTCTCTGACTCTATTCCTCCTCAAGTTTCCTATTCAGAAAAGGGCAGGCCTCCAAGAGGCAACAGGATACAACAGACAAGGCCAAAGGCTGGATAACACAACCCAGTGGGAGGAAAAGAATCCCAAGAACAGCAAATGGGTCAGAGGTACACCACCATTTCCAGAGTAAAGATGCCATGTTTCTCATAGGAGGGATATTGGCACCTGGGAAGGCAGTGGCCACCCCTTTCTTATGATCCCTTGATGACAGCAAGGTCCAAGATTCAACAGAAATATATCTTCATGCCTTTGTGATACCACTTAAGGAGTACTAGCCATTATCCATTCATACATGTGTATTATTTCATCCATGTGCCAGCATTCCTGCCCTCAAAAGCACACAATTTAGAAAAGATACCATTCAATGAAGGCATATTCAGTCAAAGATGTCACCTGATTCAGTCCTGCCTTCAAATTTAGAAATTACAAATCTCCTATGAGAATGTATTTGTCCTGACACCCAATCCATATGCCTTTCACTAAAGCAAAACTCATGGTAGCAAAGAATATCACAGAATAGTGTCCCTCAATGTAATCTTGTGGCCATGGTATAACTGGGGTTTCAGAATTATCTAGCTAAACCATATGTAAAACCACATGGCAGGATTACAAGATAAGAAACAAGAGTTAGTTTTTGACAGCATAGACTATGGTACATATATTGTGTGATACTCAGACATACATCTTGTCCTATGGCTCTACAAGTAACCATGGATTTCGATGAATTTTAAAATACTTTGTGTTTGTACTGGACATTTATAAATATGTTATCATTAGTATTCCCTAAAGATTACAGTATGACAGCTATTTACATACTATTGGCATTGTATGAGGTATTATAAAAATCTACATATGATCTGTATCACACAGAGATTGTCTGTAAGTTACATGTAAATACGATGCCACTTAATATAAATATCTTGAGCACTGCAGATTTTTGTATCCACAGAGGTTGTCAAACCAATGTCTCATGGGTACCAAAGGATAACTGCAATCTGCTAGCCAATAATTGAGTGTGTGACCTTGAATTTTCATTTAAATTTAAAAATCAATATTTAAATGTTAAGAGCATATGCCTTAGGTTCTTAATCTGTGAAATGAGAATATTATGGTATCTATATCATTAGACTGCTGGGAAAATTACACGAAACGCCCTTCAGTAAACGTTTAACTCAGTTTCTGGCTTGTGGCAAGTGTACAGTTAGTGTAGCTGTCAGTGCAGGCTGGACTTTAATTGATATGTGATGTATTTCTACTATTCTCACAGAAGAGTAGTCAAGTTTCAATAGTCCCTAAGGGTGGGACTGCCCCCTTCTTTTGTGCTTTGTTTCCCATCTCAGGAGTTTCAGTTTTGCCCTTTCTCCTTCCTGTGAGCGTTGCGACCATATCTTCAGACCGAGGGACCAAGATGAATGGTACCATCCCATTCCGGAGGCCAAGATCAGGAAGAGTGTAAATAGTCTGTTCTTCCAGCCCTAACTCATTTTACTCCAACACTAACTTGCAATTTATAAGCCATCTCCAGTTTATGCTGCATTCATTTATTTCTACATGCAATTATTCATGACTCATTTTTTTCCCCAGTGTTTTGGATTTCTTCCCAGGATCTCAACTCAGGCTCCTCTGAGTTGTTCTTTTTCTAGACTGCCAGAGTTCAGTCCATACAGTTTTATCCTATAATCACTTTATTTTATTTTACTTACAATGTTGGGATCAAACCCAGGGCTTTACACATATTTTGAAAAATTCCTAATGACTACATTCCCAAACAACAGGTAACCTTCTTCCATCACATAGTCACCAGGCCAAAAGGATGCCACATCAAACATTATCACTACAATTATCTGTATAGTTTTGCTAATTGCTAAGAATGGCCTCTTTGAAGGTTTGAAAATACCTTCTTGAATGTTTTTAATCACTTACTTAAAGATTAGGAGCTATACTACAAAATAGGAATCTGTCTTATGTGTTTGTTACTTAATTTAAAATATAAGCTTAATAGCAATTTCATGTATCTCTCCATTGCCCAGAAGAAGCGTGTTTGTCACAGAAATCTGTTTAATGCTTTAGGAGGAAAGTATCAGATAATTATGACTGAATTTATAATGCATGGCAAACTTGCTTTCCACATAGTCTTGAGACACATTTAGCATTCTTTTCCCTAGAAAGGACAGGGGCTAAAAGTGACCAGAGAAATTCAACTATGATCCACAAGTTTGGATAGGAAGGTCACATTAGAGATAGTGTTATGCTGCATGCCAGCTATATTGTTCATCAAATACAGTGAGCTCTCATTTCCAGAAAACACACACATATAACACAGAGGCAAATGGTGTGTCTACATCAGTGGACACAGTGTTGAGGAGGAGAAGCTGAAGGGGTTTACTGAACAGCAGGTAGATGTCTGAAGAAGTTAATCATACACACAGAGAGTGGTGTAGGTTTGTTCCCTGCAGAATACCTTGAAAGCTTCATGTGGTAGAACCAAGAAAGCCGGCTAGAGACTGTTTTGCGGTGCTGCAGTATTTGAAAACAGACATATTGATAGCAATGACATGAAGAGTCAGTCAGTTGGCTGAACTGTGGTTGATCAGTTCACAATGCATAGGCACATCAAAGCATCCAATGATGGGCTTTAAATATGTAGATTTATATATACAAATGCTTGTTTTAAAAAGTGAAGTGAAATTTGCATAGATAATATAGCCAGAGTATGTCTACATCTAATCCCATGAGAAATGGGGAGACACTGTAAACTCATATCATAAGAAGAAGAATAAAATCTGATTTAAAAAAAAAAAAAAAACCACTATTTGTGAAAGATTTCCAGATGCAGGTGATTTCTAATTCTTATTCATTCTGCAAAACAATCTTGGCTCTTATGTGAAAAGCTTTTGTTGTCTTTTCTAGAGAATAATTTTTATTATGCCAGTCATACCTTAACTACTTACTTCATGAAAGGTTTTTTTAAAAAAAAATATTAAAAAATACTAGCTGTGGCATTGGAGAGGTGGCTCAGTGGTCAACAACCTTGACTCCTCTCCCACAGGCCTGTATTCTATTCCCAGAATGCACAGGGTGGCTTAGAAGCATCTAACTCCAGTTCTGGGACTCTGGTAGCATCTCTGTCCCTCCACAGGCACCAGGCATTCACACTGTGTACAAATACACATGGTGGCAAGACACTCGAACACATATGAGGAACACGTCTCCATTGTTGGTGGGATTGCAAGCTGGTAAAACAACTCTGGAAATCAGTTTGGCGATTCCTTAGAAAATTAGACATAATACTACCTGTGGAGCCAGCTATACCACTCCTGGGCATATACCCAGAAAGTATTCCTACATGTAATAAGGACACATGCTCCACTATGTTCATAGCTGCCTTATTTATTATAGCCAGAAGCTGGAAAGAACCCAGATGTCCCTCAAAAGAGGAATGGATACAGAAACTGTGGTATATATACACAATGGAGTACTATTCAGCTATTAAAATCAATGAATTCATGAAATTCTTAGGCAAATGGATGGAACTAGAAAGTGTCATCCTGAGCGAGGTAACCCAGTCACAAAAGAACACACATGGTATGCACTCACTAATAAGCAGATGCTAGTACAAAAGCTCAAAATAAACAATTTACAATTCACCTAGCACAGGAAGCTCAAGAAGAAGGAGGACTTAAGTGAGGGTGCTATGGTTCCTCTGAGAAAGGGAACAAAATACAGGAGCAACAAGAGAGGCAATGTGTGGAACAGAGTCTGAGGTAAAGGGCACCCAGCGAGTACCCTACCTGGGGAGTCATCCTATAAACAGTCACCAGACCCCAACACTACAAAGAGAAGCGTGTACCAAAAGAAGCATGCCATGGCTTTATCCAGAGGGGCCCTGCCAGAGCCTTACAAATACAGAGGCAGAAACTAGCAACCAACTATTAGACTGAGTTTGGGGTCCCCAACGGAGGATCTGGAGGGTGGTCCGGAGGAGCTGTAGGGGTTATAGCCCCATGGGAAGAACAATGACTTTGGACACCCAGACACCCCAAGACTCCCAGGGACTGAACCATCAACCACGGGGTACACATGGTTCCAGCCAAAAATGTGGCAGAGGAATGCCTTGTTGGGCGTCAGTGGGAGGAGTGGTCTTTGGTCAGGTAAAGGCTCAATAGAGGCCCCAACAAAGGGAAACAGACTTGGGGGGGGGGATTTGAGGGGGGAGGTAGGAGTGTGTTGGGTAGAGGGGCATATACATGGAGGCAGGGGTGGGAGGAGAGGTAGGGAATCGTTGGGAAGGGGGGCTTTTGGGAGGGGGAAATTGGGAAAGGTTTTACCATTGGCAATGTAAATGAAGAAAATACTCAATAAAAAAAGATTTTAAAAAAGTACAGTTTTATAACAATTATAAAGATACCACCCGTACACCTTGGTGCAGATTTTGAAATGTGCCTCGTTGTATAAAAGAACCTGATCTACAGGCATTTAAGCATTTAGTTCTCTGACAAAATGTTATAGGGAATGACAGGGACTTATATTAGCTTGTGTCCCATCCAGTGTTTTGAAGAGGGAAGACAGGCTAGGGAAAGTGTTCCTTCCAGATGCTGACAGATTTAGCGTCTCCTTAGACAAAACGGACACTTTTTTTTCCTGCCAGATGAGCCCACTCATGAACTCCATGGAGTGTCACAAGCAATCCCAGCTACTGCAAGATGTAGGTTGCCAAGTACAGACACAATCTGTCCCCTCTCCTAAAATGAGGTTCTCATTACTCTTAAGGAGACACACACAAGCTGTTGGCAATTTACTCAAGTGAGGAGCAAACCGCATTGATTCAGTTTCCACCCTTCATATCTCAAAGAGCAACTGAATATACCCGCGGCGCCAACTCCATGGCTCTTTCTGGACCTGTCTAATAATAGTGGAGACAGTGGGAAGATGGATGACTGTCCCAGACCCCACTTGCACAATGCGGAACTAACAGGAAGAGGGACCGTTTAGTAACCGGGCTTAGTCAGAGCAGCGTTGCCACAGCCCACCAGGCAGCCGCTGTGACTGCTGGCTGCCACTGCATTTACCCGGCTTCAAAGGAAGATCCTTTAGTGCAGGAAATAACACACTTTATAAGATAAGACAGCAAGCCAGTTAAATAAGAAAAGTACATAGAAGTACATGAGAGAACCATTCACGAAAGAACAAAAATATGAAATGTATTAGAAAGAGCTGGACCTCAGCGGTAAGCCCAAACTCCTTTCGAAAATAAAACCAAGTTGGGACTTGATTTTTTTCTGCTGAAATCAGTCAAGATTGTGTGTGTGTGTGTGTGTGTGTGTATTTGGTAATATTATAGTGAACGCACTGCTATAAAGAGAAAATATTGGACAAAATTTGTTAAAAGCAGCTTGGCAGTAAGTACTGGATGCCTTGAAAATAGTCAAAAGGAAACTCAAGACATTCTCTGTTTCTAAATTGTTCGATCCAGACTTTTATGTGGAAAAATGTTAATACTTAAATAAAATACGTGAAAATCCAATAAGAAATACAATAATAAAGGAATTAACACTTAAGAAGATCATCAATCAGAACATGGCACACACACCTTTAATGCCCGCTTTCCCAGAGTTCAAGGCCAGCCAGGTGGGTTCCTTCCAGGATAGCCAGGACTGCATACTGAGATCCTCTCTGGCTTGTTTTATTTCATTTTAATTTTCTTTGATGGATTTTGGGAAACTGGTGAAATAGGTTAGTGATTAAATAGACACACTGCTCTTCCAGAGAACCCTGATTTGGTTGCTAACAGCTATATTAGTTGACTAAAAGTCACCTGTAAATTTAGCTCCACAGCATGGGCCTTGGGTATGGTCATTCATGCGTGTACTCCCAAATAAATATGTGCATATGCATGTAATCAGCAATAAAATATATCTGGAGCTGGAGAGCTGGTTTGATGATTAAAAACATGTGTGGGCCTGGCGTGGTGGCTCACGCCTGTAATCCCAGCACTTGGGAGGCAGAGGCAGGTGGACTTCTGAGTTGGAGGCCAGCCTGGTCTACAGAGTGAGTTCCAGGACAGCCCAGACTACACAGAGAAACCCTGTCTCAGAAAAAAAAAAATATGTGTGACTTTTGCAGAGACCCAGCAAATGATTCAGGGCCCAACAACCACAGTCACCTGAAACTCCAATTCTAGGACAATCTCACACCAGCTACTGTCCTCTGTGGGCTTCTGTACACATAAGCAGACATACAGGCAATAAATAAATAAGTCTATCTTTAAACAATAAAATAAATCTGCAAAATGAGAAAATAAGTCACACAGTTTCAAATAAATATTCTGTTTTGGAAAATGGTCTTGACACAAAGAGTTCTTTTGTTTTTCCTTTGGTTGTAGAATTGAAACCTAACAATGTAGTATATATGATGATTGTGAATACTTTAATTTCAAATGAAAACTTTCAATACACAAACTTGTACATGTACTACGTGGTTACAGCTATGAATAAAATTATACTTTGTATAAACTATATAGAGATGAAAATAATGTAACATCTTTTCATGAGCATGTATATGTATTTGTATTCACTGATGTATGTGCCTCATCTGTGCACATGTCCATATATACGGAAACAAAGGACAAACTTGGCTGTGGTTCCCCAGGATCCGTCATCCATCCTAGCTTGGGTGTAGTTTTTGATACAGAGTCTCTTACTGATCTACAGCTCACCAAAGGGGCTTAGACCAGGTGAGTGGTGGGCCTTAAGAATCTGCTCTTTTTTCTACCTTTCTAGTCCTGAAATCACAAGCTTGTACCACCAAGCACGTCTGTCCCCACCCCATGGGATATAGAGATAAAAGTCAGGTCTTTATGAATACATAACTAGCTCTTTATAGGCAGAGTCACTTCCCCGACTCAGTCTGACCTCTCAACATTAACTATTCTTTGGTGGTGAAATTATTGCTATTTTTTTCTTTTTTTTTTCTCTACTTTGGAAACATAAGATTCTTCTTAATATGATTTCATCATATTTACTACCACTGTCTTCAGATGCTAAATTGGAAAAGAGTCTGAGCTACAATATTCATCTTTTTTTCTCAGAAAATATTTATTGAGTTCTTCCTATGATCACAAAATACTAGCTACCTGAGGAGAGATCCTGTATATGCAACATATCTCATGCTCTCCAGAAGCATATAAAAACACAAGAGGATAATAAAATAGCAAAGTACAAAAGTAGACTCACCATAAATTTAATAAATTGTTTTCATATGCACACAGTGGCCTTATACAAGGTGAAAAATGACACCAGTCTGTGGGGGAGGGGCTATATCCCTTCCCCATATATTAGTAACTTGGTGAGCTTCCTTAAGTAATAATTCTACATTTACTGACAAAACCTGAGCTCAAGATAATAGTAGAAATAATCCATCCTAGGAAAAAATGCCAATGAGAGATGATTGCAAAGTTATAGTCTGACCTTTTAAAAACTCCACATAGTTATCTATAAATAATTTTATCCTCAAATTATCTTTATAACCTTTGGAAACGCCTGATCTACCGTTTTGATGATAAACTCTATCCATTTCAAAACTTCACTCATAACAGTGCTTCCTGT
This sequence comes from Apodemus sylvaticus, assembly GCF_947179515.1. Taxonomy (NCBI): domain Eukaryota; kingdom Metazoa; phylum Chordata; class Mammalia; order Rodentia; family Muridae; genus Apodemus; species Apodemus sylvaticus. The sequence continues at coordinate 51,927,120 of NC_067487.1, forward strand.
GCAAGAAGCTCAAAACCTTTCAAGGTAGTTCTTTCCATTTAAGGAAATTTTGAATCCTGCATTCAGGTGACCAATCATCAGTCCTTGACCCAAACAGTGGACTAGACCCTCTTTGCACACAAATAAGGAAGACCCCTTCCCTAGAAGAGTTCAGTGGTGGGAAGGACTGGACTGCCCAAACTTCAAGCCACACATAGGGATTTAGACTCTGCCATAGCACTTGGGGTAGACACAATGAAACAGGCAGTCCCATCTGCTTCTCCAACGCTCTAGTCAAGCTAGATGTCATTGAGCATTTAACTATTTAAAGGGAGAAAGACACCTTCTTGGAAGAGAATGGCAAAACCAGAATATATGTGTCATGAAAGCAAAAGGCAACAGGTGAGGAGAGGAGCAGAGACAACAGAAGGAATGATAGATAAAGTATGTATGCAAATCCCATGTCACAGAGGTGGGGAGAAGAACAATAACAACAAAACAAATAAAAAACAGCAAATAAAAACAAACAGAACAAAACAAAATATAAAACTCTTGCCCATGCTTTGAAGCCCCACAGTGTACTTTTTGTATTATTACATAAACTATGTGAAACCAAGTTCTTCAGTAAAAAAATCTGTTGAGGTTGGTCTCATCTGTTTCCATACCTCTACCACCTATTTTATCAACTGGATTTTGTGTGTGTGCATGTGTGTTTGTGTGCATGTCTGTCTGTCTATCTGTCTGTCTGTCTCTCTCTCTCTCTCTCTCTCTCTCTCTCTCTCTCTCTCTCTCTGTGTGTGTGTGTGTGTATCTGTAAACCCTATCAGAGAAATCTGTTGTGATCTGGACACTCATCTTATGGTGATAAGTGAGGGTCATAGTTACTGAGCCCTCACAACTGTAGCTACCGACAGAGCACCCCAGCCAAGCCTTTGATACATTTCCATGATGATCTTACTCTCCATCTGTCTTAGTCAGGGTTTCTATTTCCTGCACAAACATCATGACCAAGAAGCAACTTGGGGAGGAAAGGGTTTATTGAGCTTACACTTCCATGTTGCAGTTCATCACTAAAGGAAGTCAGGACTGGAACTCAAGCAGGTCAGGAAGCAGGAGTTGATGCAGAGACCATGGAGGGATGTTTCTTACTGGCTTGCTTCCCCTGGCTTGCTCAGCCTGCTCCTTATAGAACCCAAGAGCACCAGGCCAAAGGTGGCACCACCCACAAGGGGCCCTCCCCACTTGATCACTAATTGAGAAAATGCCCCATAGCTGGATCTCATGGAGGCACTTCCCCAACTGAAGCTCCTTTCTCTGTGATAACTCCAGCCTGTGTCAAGTTGACACACAAAACCAGCCAGTACACCATCAATGACAGGCACCACTCATCATAGTGTTTTTTTCCTGCTTCTCCTCCTCCTTGCCCACCTTTCCACCCCCCATCCTTCTCTTTCATTTCTTTTTCTTTTTGAAACAAGGTCTCAATATGTAGCCCAGGTTGGTTTTGAACGTATGATCACCCTGCCTCAATCTCCCTAGTCCTAGTACCTACTGTGTACATTCATGCTCAGTGTTAATAGATGCTTTTCATTTTTTTAAAAAGAAACTATAAATATTTCTCCTAGGACTTAGTATTCAACTATAGTGTATTCTCACCATCTTGAATACCCATGAGTCTCTGCCTCCATCACTGTACATGGTCATGGGAGATAAGAGTAATTATGATGTTTTTTATATATATATATATATATAGTGTGTGTGTGTGTGTGTGTGTGTGTGTATGAAAATGTCAAAAACAAAATCAACTAAGAAAAAAGAAAATCACTTTGTTTGAATAAAGAAAAATAGCTATATATTTTGAATATAGACTAAAAGAGCCAACATGCTTTTAACACTGAGAGGAAATTAGTAACAGCGGATGTAGATGGTAAAAACTGGGAAGGAGTGAGAAGAGCTGAGTTGGTAATACAGCATGAACTTCAAAGAAGGCACCCAGTCATCTCCATGTGGAGGGGAGAAGACTTCCACTAGTTACAATGAAGAGATCGGACTAGTTGGTCTCTAGGGCAGCTGTGTTTCATAAATATCTGACAGTCGGTTCAAGTACCACATAAAATGGTTCTGTATAGATTCAATTCTGTTTACAAAAAGTTGATTATCCCCATGGAGAACACAAACAGTGAACACAGACGACACGATCTGGCTCCGAATGGCTCTCAAACTTTACAATGAGTTCCTCTGGGAGCCTGTGTCCTCCGCATCGGAAGTTTCATTAAAGTACAGGACAGATTATCATCTACTGGGAAAGTCTAAGAATGTTCCTGCCCAAAGAGAAAGAAATAGTCTAGATAAAATTTCAGTCATTGCTAACCTTTCCAGATAGGCTGTGAGTCAGTAGCTGGCTATCCTCTCTGCACAGACCAGAGACGGCCGTCCTCCCTATATTGTCTCAGCATTCAGTTATTTTATTGTTTATTGAATCTCCCTCTGAGCTATGGAGAGAAATGAAAATGAACGAGGACCCAAAAGGAACTTTGATATTGAGTTCTTTGCTGGTCTGGATTTTTATTTTGAGTATAGGTTAGAACGGGAGAATTTAAGCATTGTAGCTGAAGTAGAAACTGGATTATAAATGTACATATGTATCGTATTTCTTCATCCAATAGAAACAACTGGGTTACAGAACAGAAATCGTTACTAAAAGTGCATGAGAGGAGGTCTCTGGTCAATCTTTGAACTTTGATTTTCAGAATCGGTTTTTGACTCCAAATCAGACTCCACAATAACTCCTATTCTTCCATCCATTTCTCCTTAACTCTCTTTTTACACTCTGCCAGGAGAAGGGCCTGACTCTGAGATGGCTTTACCAGAACTTCCGGCTATAACTCAATGGGCTCCCTATCTATCCTATTAAAAGTATTAAACCGGTGAGATCTCTCTCAGACACAGGCAGGTGAATGCTTGGGATGATCTGAAGAACTTAGCACTAAGTAATTTTGCTAGTTAATTTTGCTCATCAGGAAGCCAAAATGAAAGCCGTACTTAGCACTTACAAGAGGGATTCCTCGGGTTTAAAGACTGTAATGTTTTTAAAATCAGTTCTCATAAATCAGGATTAAATCCTTCTATAAGTACTACCCAAAACATAAGCTTATTAAGGTAATTGTGCTAAAAAAAAATAAAAGAAATTGTCAATTTCCTGGGCTTCGAATGGGTTTGAAGCACATAAAAGTATTATTTTTTGAACTTGGTTATTCTCTTAAATGTACTCTAACCCTGTGCTCTACAAGGCAAACTAACCAGAGGATATGTAGCTCCCCAACCTGGAATAGACAGAACCCAGCCTATTCTATGTAATTTGAGAAGAGAGACACTTCCTCCAAATCTCTTTAGTACCACCTCTGTCTAATAAGAAAGATCAGGAGAATGTTACAATTAATCTAACATTCTTCTAATATACTCTCATGACTCACAAAGTTCACTATCACCTGGATTCAGCCACAGACAGCACTTGGAGTTGTGAGTGACCTGAAATCTATTACAAGAAATAAATAAATAAATGATAATAATAAAAACCAGTATTGTTGACTAATCAAATGTCCCTGAGTTGTTCTTCTTCCTCAAATACTTCAAAGTATGCCTGTTGGGTTAGGTAGCTATTGAAATTGCTTTTGTACATTGGGCTGAAAGAACCCAGACAGACATAAAAAACAAGAGGCTAGCAGAGTGTGGCAGTTAAGAAGACAGGCATTTGGAGTCAGACAAACCTAATATCAAATCCTGACATTGCACTTGCCTGAGACCTAGAACAAAGTCTCTCTGAGGCATTACATTGTCCTAGGAAGGGGATCGGACTGGAGTAGTTAATTCACATGGAATTGCTTATTAAATTGTAGCTATTGTTACCATTATCATCCCCAGGACCACAGAAACCCTTTATTTTATACTCCAAACCCTCCAAATGTAGCTTTCCTTACCCTGTAATTTAGCCTTAAAATACAACGATATAATTAGGGAAGGGATTAAGATCACTGTCAGTTTTCAGAAGAGTAGAATTAATTTTTAGGGGAACCAGAATTCACCTTCTATAACACACTGGGACAGTATACTGTCTGATGGATTTCTCTGGAGAATGTTCTGACTGTCTTATAAGTTGGAGAGCACCCTGTCACAGAACAGTGGATTGTCTTCCAGTCCTGGTGAGACTGGAAGAAGGTCAGGAAGGTGGAAAAAATGTCGTTGAATCTCAGATGAGGTATGTTTTATCTTTCTGATGATGTGTGCTTTGGGAACAACCATTTGTGTGTGCAAGAAGGAAAGGCGGTGTGGATGGAGGTGGAGAAAGAACAGCAGAAGAGAAATTGCAACAAATCACAAACAAAAACTGAGTCTTCAAGATTGACAGCTTCTCTTGAGACTTCCCAGGGGAACCAATTAGTGGCAGTTGCTGAGGTGGGTTTGGTTTTATAAACTCTGTGCCAACACCCACCTGCATTGCACCTACCTCCAATGGAGCAGCAAAGTGTGTATTAATGAGGTTTTTGGACTAGTCATCCCTTAGAGAGTCCTGCCAAAGACACTAAAACAGATGTCTTAGAGTAACCTAAAAGGAAAGTCCCTTCGACACCATTGCCATATCAGATCCCTAGAAATGTCAACATAGTGATTTCGCTCATTCTTCCTTCACCTGTTTCTTCACTTGTTATGATCTGGTCAACCATTGTCCCTCCATCTGCTGAGCTCAATCCCTCGGTGAGTAAGTGCATAGCTCTGCAGTATGAATACATGCTTTAAAAAAGAGAGAGAGAGAGAGAGAAGGAAGAAGAAAGAAAATCATGGCAAGGATTAGCAGCATCTGGCTGATGCAATTTAAGCAACATCTGGGAAGCTGCCCAGCCCAATCACTGCTGTAAGAAAACTATTCAGTGTTCCACTCCTTCAATATGTAGAGTTCAGAGTGTCTTGTGAATCAGTTCAGTGTAACCTCAAGACAGTGTGACACAATTCTGCTTCCTTGTCTACTCAATAACAATGCTTAAGGTCACAGAAGCCAACCTATCTAGTGTCTGCTATGGAATGAACAAACAGCAAACACTGACAAAACAACAAAACAACACTATTGTGATCAGAGCTATACATAAAAGATTTAAAAAAAAAAAAAACCACTTTGAGATCTTTGCCTTTGAAAAGCAAGTAAGACTAAAATTAAGATATTGGTTACTAACACAGTAGAAAAACAACAACCTGAGCAAAATTCTTCATAATGCCTTAAAAGGAAAACAAACAAAGATGAAAAATCCCTCTCTGTGGGAAAGCAGATCTGAGTTATACATTTAGATGGTGTGAGCTTGATTAGAAGAATATATAGAAGTATGGATACAAAACTTTTTAGATGTGAGGCTGTGCTAAGTGTGAAGCTGGAGAGGATTTTTCCTTGACATGACTTCATTATTATGGCTGGGGTAAGGGGCCACTGATTGACTGATTTGGGTTCAGTACAGTAGGAAAATGGTATGTTGGCCTAGTGAAGGATAGTATAATCACAGAATCCCCCAAATAAAAGCTTCTTCCCTCCCTCCCTCTACTCTATCTTCTCTCTTTTGTACACCAACTTTCTCTGTGAGTAAATATGCTTTGAGAAAACAGCCTAAAATTCCATCCATCCATTTATCAACCAATCTATCTATCTAACCATCCTCTCCTGCATTCTAAATATTTTGGGGTAATTCCTTCACATGGACTAAAGAGTCTCAAAAGATGTTAAGTATATAGCCCAGTTCACCAAGATATGGTAATGCTTGAATCCTCAAAAGTGCTTCAGTATAACACTAAGCTAAAGAAGGTGTGTCACCAACATCTGCTCTACCTGTTAGCTTGCCTGCAACAACCACTCTGGGTTTGAAAGAACTTGAAGACATTGCTTAGGACCTGTATAAACTTTTCCCATACCCCATCCTATCCTGATTCTATGGCTTAGATCTTAAGTATTTTACAAAGACCAGGTACTAAGATGTGTTCAGTAGCCTGTGATATCTAAAGGTCATAGCAGGAGACTAGCAGAGAGAAGCTAGCCCATGTCTTTGAAGAACTTTAAGAGCCCCTTCCCCTCTCCTCTCAGCCACAGTGGGAACCCATTTCCTGCATGTCTTATCTGTCTTGACATACCACTTAAAGAAAGCCATAAGAGCAACAAGGTCAAGCAATGTGAGCAGAGTCCAGAAATCATCCATAAATCAAAATAAAGCTTCAAGATTCCCATCCTACATATATTGTCATAGCAATGGAATGCTGACTAACTCAATGGAGTATAAATTAGTAAAGATTTTATAGCTGAAGAGAGAACATCCAGTGAAACCCTTACAAAGAGGGACTGTGAGATTTATTTATTCATTTGTCCAGCAGATACATATAAAATACTAAGTATCAGGCACCCCAGTGCTGGAGGCACAAGAAGCGGTGATAGAAATTGCAGGTGTACTTCTTGATCTGTGCATTTGTTGGAAAGAATAATTGTCAATGTAGAAAAGGTGAATGCAGCATGTTTTGATCAGTTCTATTTTAACCTTCATGCCAGTGACAGAAACAAAGTTGAATACGTGGTACCAAGATTGAACAGATTAAATTTACAATAAACCATTATCACAGAAACTCTCAGCCCTGAGATAGGTGCTGCACATACATAGAGGTTGGACACAGAAGCAGCATGAACAAGCAGGGACTGTGTAGGCAAGCATCGTAGACACAAGAGGGAAAGGAGTTGGGTCCCCATGACGAGATGAGTTTGACTTGTTTAAATAACTCTGCAAACTGGCAAGAAACTGGAGCACACTACTCAAACATAAAGATGCTCTACCCTGGCTCTCCTGGTAAATAAAGATGCTTGCCAAAGAGACCTTACTCACATGGGGCATCGTGGAAAGAAATTGTGTGGTTAGGTCATTCAAGGATACATTGCTTTTACCCAAAACATCAAGGTTTATGGCACACAGTGGAATTCATTCAAAGGATGGCCCATGCTCCACACTGGAGTGGGGGATGGGGGGTGCATTCTATGACTTGATCAGAAGGCCTTAACTGCTGAGACAGAACTTAACCTCTTTCAGCCCCATTTCTCCATTGTTCTACATTGTGTGCTTGAGCCAAACAGCTCAAGCACACAATGATTGCTAAGGGTTACTGTATACTATAGCACGCTGTTCCTTAAGGTTACACTCTTGTCAAGGTGCCCCATTTCCTCCTGAAGATGTTGTGGGGCCAGCAACCAAGGAGAGGTGCTTCCCTGAAGCAGCCTGCCTGACAAATGTGTCAATAAAGATACAATCCTATTCATGTCAGTGAACAGATGTTTACTAGCACAGACCATAAGTACACAGAACTGGCTCCCTCTGGTAAGAGAAGACATCTTGGGACACTGAGTCATTCACATAGAGGCGAAGGATCATTTGCTTCATGTGCCAAGTGCCTGTCCTGAATATAATCTTTATTATTATTTGTGAGCTCAGGGAAAAACAGTGAGAGGGGGAAAAAACTGATTACTGAAGTTTCCTCTTGCTAAGAGTACACATGGCTTGCTCTCCCACTGCAAGTTATTGGAAAGCCCTGTGAAAGCTGGCTCTTGAGAACCATAAAGTAGAATCAGAATGTGCTTTTTATGAGATTTTATAAAGAAGGGAACCTTGACGTTCAATAGTCCGCTAACCAAAAATTATTTTTCGGGAAGAAAAGGTCACCTTCTAAATGCTAAGTGCTTGCTGGTATCCTGCGGCTCTGCTTTCTTCTCTCTTGGCATCCTGCACCATGGACAGCTACCTCGTGTTACTGTTGTTGAGCCATTGGGGTAGCCTGTGCTCGACTGGGCATCTCTAAAGCCAACCAGAAGGAATAGGCAAATGTGATGCCTGAGAGTTCTGAGCCCGACCTTTGATGGGATGTGTCTGGGGATGCTTATATTCAATACACAGGTCATTACATTTCACCCTTGTTAGGCACTCTGGGCATGCAGTATCATTTATCAATATACTTCATGAGTTTCTCCTCCCATTGTCTGGCTGTATCCTTTGGGGCACTAGTAGGGATGAAAACAGCACAGACAGGCTTGCCTCTGTCTATCGTCCTCAGTTATAAGAAGATAAATACTGATAAATAAAAACAATTACAACCTATGACATGTTTTGTGCATTTCTGATAGGTCTGTCTTTCTCAGGCTGATTCATCATGGCAGACTCCTTTCTTTACATTCCTGATAACTTTCCATTAAAATCTATTAGTCAAAAACTATAACTTCATGAGCTTATTGATAAGTGTAGAAAAGAATATCTGAAAGTCATATCTCAGCTATCGTCCCCATAGAGGTACCAGCAAAGTAGAAATAAAAGTCAATGAATAAAGCCAGGCGGTGGTGGCACATGCCTGTAATCCCAGCACTCTGGGAGGCAGAGGCAGGCAGATTTCTGAGTTGGAGGCCAGCCTGGTCTACAGAGTGAGTTCCAGGACAACCAGGGCTATACAGAGAAATCCTGTCTCGAAAAAACCAAATCCAAAAAAAAAAAAAAAAAACAAAAACAAAAGTCAATGAATAGGGGGCTGGAGAGGTGGCTCAGTGGTTAAGAGCATGGACTGCTCTTCCAAAGGTCCAGAGTTCAATTTTCAGCAACCACATGGTGGCTCACAACCATCTGTAAAGGGATCCAAGGCCCTCTTCTGGTGTGTCTGAAGATAGCTATAGTGTATTCTCCTTCATCTTACACCAGTCAGAATGGCTAAGATTAAAAATTCAGGAGACAGCAGGTGTTGGAGAGGGTGCAGAGAAAGAGGAACACTCCTCCACTGCTGGTGGGGTTGCAAATTGGTACAACCACTCTGGAAAGCAGTCTGGCGGTTCCTCTGAAAACTGGGCACCTCACTTCCAGAAGATCCTGCTATACCACTCCTGGGCATATACCCAGAGGATTCCCCACCATGTAATAAGGATACATGCTCTACTATGTTCATAGCAGCCCTATTTATAATTGCCAGATGCTGGAAAGAACCCAGGTATCCCTCAACAGAAGAGTGGATACAAAAAATGTGGTATATCTACACAATGGAGTACTATTCAGCCATTAGAAACAATGAATTCATGAAATTCTTAGGCAAATGGATGGAGCTAGAGAACATCATACTAAGTGAGGTAACCCAGACTCAAAAGGTGAATCATGGTATGCACTCACTAATAAGTGGTTATTAACCTAGAAAACTGGAATACCCAAAACATAATCCACACATCAAATGAGATACAAGAAGAAAGCAGGAGTGGTCCCTGGTTCTGGAAAGACTCAGTAAAACAGTATTTGGCAAAACCAGAACGGGGAACTGGGAAGGGGTGGGAGGGAGGACAGGGGAAGAGAAGGGGGCTTACGGGACTTTCGGGGAGGGGGGGGGCTAGAAAAGGGGAAATCATTTGAAATGTAAATAAATTATATCGAATAAAAAAAATAAATCTTAAAAAAAGAAAAGCCAATGGATACTCATTTACACTCAGAAAGAAGATAGAACTATGCTCTCTTGTGTTATAGATCAGATAATGTGCAGAGTATTTTCACGTAATGCAAAGAAAAGCTATTCAGTCAAATCCCTTGCTTTTATAACCTCATGCAGTTCTTCTCATTCTCCTTAGGAACTATTTTGTTTCTTCTAGTTATCTATCATCGGATAGATACTATTAAAAGAACAATTAAAGAACACTATACTATGATAAAGACTTGTGGTTAAATTAATAGTAAAGAAACAATACAGGCCTTAAACTGTATGCATATATTTTGAATAAATTTATATTAGAACTCTAACTTGGGAGGAGGACTGGGAAATATGCTTCATAAGGAAGGTAGTAAAGAGGAGAGGAGAATTCTTCATCAGGGCCAGCTTTGATTCTATAGGTGGTTGGTACACACCTGGCTTGTGTGTGTGTGTGTATGTGTGTGTACAAGCATATGTGCTCATATTTTATCTATTCCATTTCACTAATAATATACCAGCAAATAATTATAAATATTTACATATACATATAACTTATATGTGGATAAATAATATATAAAAGCACATGTGAGGAAAATCATAATAGCACTTCCATCCCACTGTATAAAATATGCCACTGTACAGTCTATTTGTGAAAGAAGAGAAAAGCCTGATTAGAAGCACATAAACAAAGCTTTGTCTTTTGATTGTATGGACTTCCTCAGAGAAATGTTGAACAACTGCATAAGTACTTCCATGGCTGGTACTTGGAAGCACTCAGACAGTACTCCTTGCACAAACCCTTTACTCAGTGTGGGGATCCAGTCCTAGCTTTAAAAATGCTATCTATCTATCTATCTATCTATATATATATAGCTATTTGTAGTTCTATGTTTGAGGTTTTATTGTACCAAGAGAATTCTCCAACCTGCAGGTCTGAAGCAATTTATGGCACTCTGTGGGACTTTCTCTCAAGATTAGGATGTTTCTCATTCACTCAGGGAAAGCCTGACTCTGGTGTGAGCATTGTTCCTGTCCATGGCCTCTCTCCTCGCTTCTGACTAAGGTGTTTTGTTATTCTTTTTTTTTTTTTTTATAGACTCGTCTGATGTCAAGAAACCTGTGTCTTTTGCATCTCCAAACTTTACATGCCATACAGTTGTCAAGCTAGAAACTACCATGGGAATTAGCTATAATTATTTCATAATAGACAGAGGCCAACCTCTGCTGTCTTCATCAGTATCACGGTGCCAAAGGAAACATCCAGACAACTGAAAGAAAAAAAAACAAATTCTCAAAGCAAAAATCTAATCACCTCAAACCCAATAAAAACAGGGAGAATCAGAGAAACTATTGAATTCCAAATTATGAATGAAGTATTGACTCATCAATAGGTGCTACCATTCACCTTTCCAATCAACTTTACCAGGATAAAAAGCTATGGAGACAGTGCCAACATAGCAGTGCCAATCACTAAGGGCGGGATTATTACATGTGATCAAAGAGCAGGGGTGTTCTTCCTGTTACTGGGAAGCTTACACAGACTTAGTACTTAGACCACAACTAACTCAAGACTGGAGTGGCAGAGTGACCTCATGTCTCCTGAACAGAAAATTCCAGGGCAAAGACAAAAACATTCCAATCTAGTCCTGCCTTAGCTTCCAGGGTATTAGGTAGAGAGTGTGTCCCAGATCCTGCAGTCTCCTACATGAGAAGCTATGCTGTTAAAGGGCTCTTGGTTTCTAGATTCCTGTGGAAATTATCTGGCAATTATTATTTGTGTGGACAGATACTCATGCTTCTGAAGAGAGTTTCAAATTACTCTCATCAGATCTCCAAAAAGTCCAAAAACTATACTGAAAACAGCTAAACTAAATAATTCAAGAATTCTTTTAGGTCTTGTTTGTTAGAGCAATGATTTCTGGCTATAAAATAATAAATACTTGCTATCAAAAATTTAGAAAATTTAGAAAACATAGAAAAGCAAAAGCATCTTCATGTCCATCTTGCTTTACTTCTGACTTCTTTAGGTTCAATTCTTTATTATTTCAGATAAAGGGGAATCCATAGTTTATATATATACATATACATACATATACACATATATCATATATATATACATCTACATCATCTACATCTACATCTACATCATATACACATACACATACACATACACATACACATACACAACGACCAGGAGACAATTACCTGGAAGTTTGTGTTGGGAAGACAAGTTGTACCCTCCAGTTGCACAGTAAAGCCAGTTGGCACTGTGAGCCTCTTTCAACCCCGATCTGTTTGTTAAATGCAGCGCCATAAAACCCCAGAAGAGAAACTGGATTTTGATTTCAGATGTCACCTCCTTTTAAAATATTTACTGCATAAGTTTTACATCAGCTTTAAGTATTCTTTCTAAAAGTTTAGCCTGCCAAGCCAGAAATATAGTTGCACTTCTTCTTTGATTCTTGGAAGATGCCACTTCTACTGATACCAGAATGGCAAAGATCATGGTTACCAAGTGTCAGAAAGACTGCTATATCAACATTGGCACAAGATCACTATTATTTGCCACAGATACCCTCTGGTGTTACATATCTGTTTGAACAAAAAGCCCTTTTGGTGTGCCAGGAACTAATGCTGAGCATGTTTAAGACAACTGTGATCAAGTTTATAGAAGCAAAATTGATCCAATTTTCTCTCCCTGTAGTGGGGAATTAAAGGAAGAATGAAGATATCCAGTTTGCTCTCATCTCTAAGCCTATAATTTCATCCTGTAATTCTTTCATTACATTCCTATGGTAAGTTAAAAAAAAAGATAGGTTTTAAAAGATCCAGGGAGGCATAATCCCTCCAAAAATTTCATATTTAATAATTTCAGAAGCCACAGAAAATATCAGAAGAACGTTTTAGTAGCCTGAAGAATTCCCTGCACTAATCTGGTTTGGATAATCCCTTAGACAACATGACAAGAACAGCTCAATATGTCATTTCACAGGGTACTTAAACAGACTCGGTGGGCTGCATAGCACAGAAAGCCATACTTCCCACGCTAAATAAAAAAAAAAATGCAACCTCTGTTCTAAAGGAATAGGAAATAATTTGAGAGAATGAAATACTATCGATGAAGCACTGTGGTCTTTGCCTTAGTTGTAGGAGAGAATGAAATGAAGTGAATCCCATAAAATAAGATTTAGATGAGCATGGAAGACTGGAAATAAGAAACAGAGCTCCAGGCAAACTCTGCATAGAAAGAAGTATGTAAGCAGATATAGAAAACCAAGAATAAGCATATCTAGTTTCCAACCAGGAGGCCCCTTGGATGCAATGGGCAGGCTTTCTATACAAGAAGAATTACAAGACATGAATTCACATTAAATTGTGATATACCCAGGGCTCATCAACCCTCAGCATTAATGTCAGCCTTAAACTGTTCTCAGCAGATTCTGAGAGGGTGACTCAGCTGAATCAGGAGGCAACTCAGACACTGGAGTATAGAATTCCAAAGATATACTTAAGGGTCCCAGGAGATGCTGTGTTGTCCCCACCCACATGTGTATTTGACCTTTGTTTATTAAAGTTTGGCTTAAGTTACAAATTTTCCTTAGGTGAGTACGCATGTAGGAAGTGAACTAAAAGTTTGAAACCTTGCTTTTTCTTCAGTTTGTAAATACAGCTCCCAGGGTGAAGGGATGAATCAGGGCTGAAGAGCATAACAGAGTGCCAGTCCAGATTCGGAAGGTGTTTTATTACCTGACCTCATACTGACTAGGTGTATGCTAGAGAATCAACACACAGGACCCAGGAGCTGAAATGGGAAAAAGGTGAGAACTCAAGACTTAGAATTACGTCAATTAAATTGGACTTTTTCCTCTGGGTTTGAAAGAAACCAGAACCTAGAAAAGGCATCATTATGAGTACATTAAAAATGTAAGTATTAACTGACATCCCTAAAAATTGTATTATGGTGCTTCAGGGGGCTGAAAAATATGCCACGCAGCCTGATTAGAAGACCCATCTCTGTTCATTTTACATAGTTTTCTAAATATTCTATTATAAGAAGCTAAAGACTATAAGAAACAAAGAAGCTACAACCTATAAGGTGATTTCTGTTATTCCCATAGGTCTACCCTTTTTCTGCCATAATGCCATGGCCATCTCCTTCTTTTGCACACCTGGGAACTTTGCTTATTAATATGTATTAGGTATAAACCATAATATAGACACTAGGCCTAATGCTTCTAGGCATGGGGAGCAAGATAATCCCTGTCTAGAAGGAGCTGTTCAGGAGCACAACAAGTAAACAGGAAATTAAAGTTCAGTGTCATAATTGTAGCCCTAGGGATAGTGATATGGTAGCCTTGAAAGGTGGGATCAAGGACAGCATCTGTTCAAAGTCTGTATCTTGGGAAAAAAAAGAGAGAAGGTTAGGTAAGAAAGATACTCTAAGTAAAGGCATCACCTTGTCAAAGGAATCAGAGAAACTGGTGCATACAGAAAAAAGTACCAGGTTCAATGTGGAAAGTTGCTTCCAAAAATGAGATTTAATTCTCATGTCAATGAAGAATTGCCAGAGCTTTAAGGATGAGAATGCACAAGAATACACACTTTAGATACCATAAGAAAAGCGGGTGAGAGTCCAGGCTGACTAAAAGCAGGAAAAGATTTAGATAAACCACAATAAAATGTAAGCAAGAAATGCTAAAGCCCTGCACTAGAGTGGCAGAAGGCACAAGGGGAGAGTGGGTTGACTCAAGATGGGGAGATTCCTGAGACCTCACAATGAGCCCTGTTTGAGTCAAAAGACTCAAGTGTTGTTACTCTGACTGATGAAGAAAATACAGGGAGAAAGGTGTCTGTGGAAGGGAGGATGAGCTTTACTCTGCCACATGTTTTAGAAGTGACTGTAAGAAGTGTCCACTTGGAGATGAACAGCAAATGGACCTGTCATGGAGAGAACTGGACTGGACATGAAGTCATTCGTATGAGAATGTTACTACATAAAATCAGAACAGGTGAGCCTGGAGCATGCTCGAAAAGAATGTATGGAATGAGAGGCTTCAAAGCCAGTTGTCTCTGGGCAATGATTGCAGAAGTGAAAAGGCCCACATTCCCTTCATGAAGAGGACTCTAACCATCTTCCAGTATGTCAAAGTGAATAATTCATCGTGTAATAATCACCAGGTCATCTTTATCTGGAAATGAAAAACTAAAAAGGCTGCATTTCTCAGCCTTTTTAGTAAAGCTTTCTTTTGTAGTAAATTCTTATTAATACAGATTAATTAACAGAGATAGTTAATCTCACAAATGATCAACATACAGAGAATAATAGACTTCACAGTACGCAACGCGAAGTAAGACATCTATATTGCACTCCCTAACCTAGGTGGGTCATTGCACACATGAGCTCATAATGTCTGGGACTGCATACATAAGAGCTTCACAAGGGCAAGCCAGCATGATTATGGGAGGGCTCATAAAGCCCCACTCCTAGCCGAGTAGTTATTAGCAATTGATGGCTTCTAGAAGAAGAGTAAGTTTTCTTCAAATGTAGAGCCCTAGAAAGGTTGTCCATGGTCGAGTGGATTGTCATATAAGTGGGACATACTTAGAATACTAAGTGGATTCAGGGGTTGAAGAAATAAACACATTAAATAAGGAGGAGAACGTGATAAAGGAGTAAGAAAGGAATCAAAAAAAAAGAAGAAATTAGGGGGTGAATTGATCAAACCACATTATATGATGCAGGCATAAAATTCTTAAATAACTACAAAAACATGTTAAAGAAATCAAGATTTCTTTCCATGTTAGATCCAGAAAATAATGGATACATTCAACACAGTTCAGATTCTGGACAACTAAAGAAAAAAAAACAGGATTAGCAACCATCACATAAAAGATAAGAATAACCAGCAAGGTGAGCCAGAGGCTGGAGAGCTGGAAACATAAATTAGAACATTAAGTCCTACAATGTGGCAGAAAAGAAACAACTTGCAAGAGTTATACTCTTGCAGTTGTCTACATTCATACTGTAGCACCCTCACAGCTGTGGGCAAGTGTGTGTGCACATGCATACACACACACACACAAATGAAAAGTAAACACTTTTCAAAAAGTAATTTTTTTGACGATTATGCAATCTCAAGTATGGAATATCAAGGAGAGTTTATTCAATATTATGGGAAATAATCATAAAAATGACCTAGTTATCCTCAACCTTCGCTGCCTTCCAAACTAGGAAGTATTTTTACAAATGCAAATGTACATTTGTCATACGGACCCTTGTTATTCCAAGTATGGTCCACTACCCACCACATTAGCATTCGGAGAAGTTTATTAATAATCTCAGTCTCTACACCAAACCAGCAATCATGACCTGGACTATTGTAAGATTCCCCAGGAGAGTCATAAGTACATTAAAATTTGAGACACGCTGCCTCAGAATCATTGAAAAGATTTGTTTAAACATAGATGGTCAGGCCAGGGTGGGACAGATATTTGCATTTCTAACAAGTTCCCAAGTACTGCTGCTGCACACTTGAGACTGTATTTTGAGACTCTTTGCCATAAGCCAATTAAATCAGAATTTCTCTGGATGGCACCCGGGTACCAACATATTTTAAAGTTTTCTAAATGATTCTAATTTGCAACCACCACAGTTAAGAACCACTAGCAAAGGTATCTTTATGACCTGCTTACATAATGGGAAAAGAAGCATGAAGAACAATTTGCCTAGCCTCTGAACACCAGCTTAAATTCCTGACTACACTATTCTTTAGTGTAAGATGGTTAATCAAAGGCAAAACAAATATATTGCCTCATCCTTTTGGTTTATTTCCAGAGAGATGTTTTGTGTGGTCAAAAAGGGAGCAGTATTCACAAGGATTGTTTTAATCATTACAGTAGCCATCAACCTCCATTTGTAGCTTTATTTCCTGATGATGTAATCAGTTATCACTATTGTAAAAGATACTTTGTGGCTTTTAATCAGAAACTTTGTAACAAGCCAGGCAGGTTGGTTTGTGCATAGTATCCCAGCACTCAAGAGGTGAAGGAAAGAGGATTGCTACAAGTGCAAAACTCGCTACATAGTGAGTTTCAGAAAACAGTGGACTAAAGAGACCCAGCCTCAGAACCCAAACCCAATTTAACAAACAAAAAGATTACTTCTACAGAAACAAAACCCTGGTAAATCAGCTAGCAAAACTAATTTCTCTCTTTTTTTTAATTTTCTAAATTCTTTGTTTACATTCCAAATGTTTTCCTCTTTCCCGGTTCCCCCCTCCCCATATGTCCCATAGGCAGTCTTCTCTCCATGCATTCTCCAATCACCTACAATGTACTCCCCTACTATGCCGGATCAAGCTTAGCCAGGATCAGGGCCCTCTCCTTACTTCTTCATGGGAGTCATTTGCTATGCTAACTGTGTCTTGGGTATTCAGGGCTTCTGGGCTAATTAATATCCACTTATCAGTGAATGCATTCCATGTGTATTCTTTTGTGATTGGGTTACCTCACTTAGGATGATATTTTCCAGTTCAGAACTAATTTCTCTTTGTGCTGGTTCTAAGTTTGTTTTTACTTTGCTTCCTGGGTTCACTAAACGAGAGATTACATCATGAATTTAGACATGTTTTCCCTAATCCTTTGGGGCTTTAAATGTACAACCCAGTATTCCTTTCGTTATGTCCTGGTAATGTTATGTTTCAGTTTTACTTTAACTCGCTTTGTCCTCTTTTCCAATCTTGGAGACTTTCTCTTCAATCCCTGGATTATTTGGCGGTTTGTTAGGTCCAAGTATTTGTAGGTTTCCCTTTTATGTTTCTCTTATTGGTTTATAGTTGAGTCTAGGACTGTTCTAAAAGGGAAAATTAGTCTATTTTTCTTCAATTACTTTTAGGTTGGTCCAGTGCTTTCTGGTGGCACTGACATGGCCAATCTGAAAGCAGCAGAAAAAGACTGCTTGAACAAATACGACCTCAAAAGCTGCCTCCACAGTGACACACTCCTCCAACAAGGACACACCTCCTCATAGTGCTGCTCACTATGGCCAAGCATTCAAACACACAGGTCCGTGAGGACCATTCCTATCAAGCCATCCTAGGTGTGGATACCAAGAAGACTCGATGGGGGAAGGCATCTCTTCAGTAAATGGGGATAGAAAAGCTGAGCGTACACATGAACAAGACCTGGACCCTTTCCTTACATCACAGAGAAAAGCCAGCTGAAAATGGAATAAATGGGGGCTGGTGAGATGGCTCAGCGGGTAAGAGCACCGCTCTTCCGAAGGTCCTGAGTTCAAATCCCAGAAACCACATGGTGGCTCACAACCATCCATAATGAGATCTGACGCCCTCTTCTGGAGTGTCTGAAGATAGCTACAGTGTACTTAGATATAATAATAAATAAATCTTTAAAACAAAAAAAGAAAAAGAAAATGGAATGACTCCAGAAAGCCTGAGACCACAGCACTGTGCAAAGCAAATACAAGAGATATGTTCCTTTGTCATTGGCCTTAACACTGATTTAAAAATAATCACCAAAATTTCAAGCAACAAAAATGAAAACAAGTGAAACCATACTAAAGTTAAAAGTTCTTTCACAGCTAATAAAACAATACAATAAATACAATAAAAAGAAAACCTATAGTATAAGGAAAAAATGTTTGCAACCCATGTGTTTGATAGAGGGCTAAAAGGCCAAATAAGGAACTCATACAATTCAATCGGGGGGGAGGGGGGGGCCGAAAGAGGGGGCCGGGGGGAGACAGAGGTGTTTGGTATAAGTACAAAGCCAGTGATCCCAATATCCAGCAGTGAGATACATCCACATTCAAAGGTTCAAAGCTAGCATGGTCTACATTGTAAGATTTTTTTTTAATTGAGAGATTTTGTTGTTTTGAGGCCCTGAATAAATGTATTTATGAGGAAAACATAAAAATGGCTAAAAATTTACAATACCTTCAACATTATTAATCATGAAGGAAATAAAAATCAAAATGGCAGTGAGACATTAAAATTCTACTCATGAGTATAACTGTTCTCAAGAGAGAGAGAGAGACAGACAGACAGAAGCAAGTATTGATGAAAGAAAAAAATTGAGCTCTCCTATGCTATCAACAGGAATGAATATACAGTGGTACACACACTATGGAAAACAACATGAAAGTTCCCACCAACCTGTCTTTTGTATATTCACACAAAGGAAATAAATCTGAATCTTGTAGGGATGTTTATATTCCTATGTCCATTGTTCACAATGGTGGATACATAAGCAAGCATTACATGTTGATAAATAAGTTATACTGAGGGCTACCATTTACCACAAGTTAGAGTTACCCACAGCACATAGATAACAATAAAACAAATAAATAAATAAGCAAGCAAACAAACAAGTAAACAGTGTAACAAAAAGTGAGTGGGGATACAAGAAGTTGTAATAGTTATACACATGGCAAAGTAATATTCAACCAGGAGGAGCAACCACCATTTCTCATAATATGGATGACTTTGCAAGACATTGTGCTAAGGTTTGCCTTTTTTAATAGTTCACACTACAAGTTCCCATTGATACTATTGGAGTGGAGGCACAAGAAGTGTTGCTAGTCAGAGTGGCTGAAGACAATGTAGTCACAGAACTGAAGGGATTACCCTCTGTGAGCCAGGACTCTTGAACTACCTCAGACCCCTGTTTTAGCTTAAAGGAGGTATACTGGCCTGGTTTAGGAAAACATGGAAATAAAGATGCAGGATAGAGGAAGAACTAAATATCCCACTCAGTTCTAGACAGTCACTTGTCTGTGACACACTGATCATCCTCACACAGACCACAATGTCTCAGAATCACCCTCTGTCTTTTAACGATCATATAAATCATATTCTTGTTTGAAAGGTACCTGTGATTAACCAGAGGTCACCATATAAGGGCCTTATTGTAGCACCATAATCTCAAAGTTCTAACCTGTGGTTTGACAAGATCAATATTATCTGAATTTATTTTTTTTTATCTATTCTCAGCCAAAGATGCTAGGGAAGAAACTATCCAAGGTCAGTCAACTGGGATGTGACAAAGCAAAAATATAAAGTGAAGTCTCTGAGAGTGCATAGTCTACTTTTTTCAACACCACCTCTGAGGCTAAAGATGAATAACGCATAGCCCCAAACTTGAGGAACTTACAGTTGATGATAGAGTGAACAGAAAGATAATCACTATGGGTTCCCGATAGAGTTATCAGGAAAGTTGAAAACAAAAGCATTATTCAACTTGGTTTTCAGAAACAAATTAAGTGTGGGTGGAGCAAATGGTTCAGAGACTAAGAACACTTGTAGGGATGTACCCAGACACCTGACTGACCGGCCTGCACACACGTAAAGTCCTGATGATATTCACTTAGAGCACTGTTGGAAAGTATTTATATGTGTTAAGACCATTGACCAGCCCAACTTGGGATCTATCCTATGGGTGGTCACCAAACCCTGACACTATTGCTGATGCTATTTTGTGCTTGCAGACAGGAGCCTAGCATGGCTGTTCTCTCTCAGGCTCTACCTGCAGCTGTCTGAGACAGATGCAGATACTCACAGCCAAGCTTGGATTGAGGTGAAGAACTCCTATGGAAGAGTTAGGAGAAGGATTGGAGGAACTTAAGGGGATGGTGACCCCATAGAAAGACCAACAGTGTCAACTAACCTGGACCCCTTGCTGCTCTCAGAGACTGAGCCACCAACCAAAGATCATATAGGAGCTGGTCTGAGGCCCCCAGCACATGTGTTGCAAAGGGATGCCTTGCCTGGCCTCAGTGGGAGAGGATGTGCCTAATCCTGTAGAGACTTAATGCCCCAAGTAGAACTCTGAGAGGGCGGGCCGATAGGGGGAGCAACATTTGTGATATAAATTAATAATAATAATAATAATAATAATAATAATAATAGGATCCAGACAGCATAAGGTCTCAGGAATGGCTGCTACTCAACAATATTATCTTTTCTCTTTAATTTTTTTCTCTTTGAAGCTGTTTTACCATTCTTTTTTCTTTTGCTAAACAGTCTTCCTTCATTTCTACCTTTCTTCTGATTCCTTTCTTCTCTATTTCCTTTCCTTTCCTCTAGTAGTGGCCTCCAACCATCACCTTGCTTCAGTTTTAGCTACACATTTTCAAAGATCTGGATTTCTATTTCTCATTTTGTGTATATAAAAACATAGCATCATGACCCTCAATATTATGAATGCAGTATTATGAATGCTGATATATCTTGTGTATTTGTATACATGTATATATGTGTTTATATGCATGTGTTTATGTGTATGCATGTGTCTGTGTGCATGTGTATGCATGCATGGGTATGTTTTGTATATATACATGTATGTGTTTTGTGTATGTATGTGTGTGTACATATATGTTTCTGCATATGTCTGTGTGTCTTATTGTATGTGTGAGTGTATAAGCGTACATGTGTGTGTTTATGTGCATGTGTATGCATGTGAGTGCATAAGTGATGTGAGTGGTATGTGTATTATGTGTTTGTGATGTGAGTGGTGTGTGTATATGTATATATATGTGTTCATGTAGATATTGGTACACATTTGTGTTTGTATAGGTACACATGTATGGGAGATATGCACACACATGTGGAGGCTAGAAGATGAAACACTTCATCTTCAGGTGTCATTCACTTTCTTTTGTGAGACATGTTCTCTTGGCATGGTCCTCACTAACTAGGCTAGGCTGTCTGTTGAAGAAACCTCAGATCTGATTATCTCTGTCTCACCATCCTTGGGACTTCAAACATGCACCACAACACTCCCCTTTTATCATGTGGGCTTTGTGAGGACATCATGCTCTCATGGTTAAACAGTTAGCACTTTACCGATGGGACCACATCCCTAACCATGAATGCTGAGAATTCTTTATCCAGAATTATTCCAAATGACAACTTATGAAAGGAAAAAAAACAATTATTTTCAAGGAGAATGAATCTGACTGAGAAAAATTTTAATAAGACCAAAACTCAAAAGAGATAAGCTAAACAAAATAGGAATAACAGGAAAAGGGGGAACAAAAGAAAAATGATCACGCTGTATGAGCACTGCCACTGTTGGAAACAATACATTAATCCAAGCAGTGCACGAGGTTATTACCATTCCTGGGAGCGTCTACCTCAACCTGAGAGATTATGTGAGATCGTTGCGAACCTCAAGAACACTGAGAGGGGAGAACTAAAACAGGACAGTTGCCAAGATGAACCCTGTTAAAACAACAGTCACTCCATTTGGTTATGACAAAAGGACTGCATGACTAAAGTCCCCAGGTACTGTTGCAGTGCATCAGAGGACACTAAGGGCAGCCACGGGCTACAGGCAGAGTCCTATGTCAATTTGTCTAAGTTAATCTATACAGTCCTTCCAAGGTTTCCCTGAGAGTAGAAATGTTCTTTGTCTTTTAAAAAGCATCTCTTAAAACTAAGAAATAAATGTTGAACAACTGCATAAGTACCTCCATGGCTGGTACTTGGAAGCACTCAGACAGTGCCCCTTGCATAAACCCTTTACTCAGTGCGGGGATCCAGTCCTAGCTTTAACAACGCTATATATATATATATATATATATATATATATATATATATATATATATATATATATATAGAGAGAGAGAGAGAGAGAGAGAGAGAGAGAGAGAGAGAGAGAGAGAGAGAGAGTTCAAGGCCAGCCTGATCTACAGAGTGAGTTCCAGGACAGCCAGGGCTAGACAGAGAAACCCCTATCTCAAAGAAACCAAATCCAAAAAACAAAACAAAACAAAACAAAAAACCTAAGAAATAAGAAGATGCACATAAAGCTAATCATTAAAAAACCAACAGCAGCCGCAGGACACTTTCACTCTCTTACTCCATTCATTAAAGACTGTCCAGCATGTCCCTGGCATGCTGATGCAGTAAGGAGGAAAGTACACAAAAGTCCATTCTTACATAATTTTGAAGAGACTTCCTTAGAGGTAGAAAGCACACATAATCCATAAATTATATGTTGGCTTACAAGGTGGGAGGTACTATAAAGAACAGGCATGGCAGTGGGATCAGGGAGAGTTAGGATGGACCAGTTGGACAAGGACCAGGGAGGGGAGAAAAAGGGACAGCTCATCTCCATGAGATAGGGTTCAGTACACTCTTAAGAACAGCAATTGGTTGGTGTGGCTAGAACAGATAGAATAAGACACTGGGAGGTCATGACATCAGGAAAGAAAGGGAGGGCCAGACTATGTAGCCCTGCCTATATTGACTAAACTGTGTACCTCCTAAATTCATGCTGAGGTCCCGACTTCAACTATTTGGAACAGGGTCTTCAAATTGGGGAGGTTAGAATATTGCCACCATAGTAGTCTGTCCTCTAACATGACTGCTGTCATTATAGAAAGAAAAGAATAGGACATAGTCAGTCTGACATTTCAGTCTCCTGTTAGAACGCAGAAAAAGAGACCGCACCTCCCACCTTCTTAGGGAGAACAAGCCAAGTGAGTTACAAAGTCAGTTCTTCAAATTAAGTCCCAGAAGGGAAGAAATCAATGCCAGGAGGGAGGAGCCCCAACCCTTGAAGAGTTTTTTTTTTTTTGTTTTTTTGTTTTTTTCCTGCAGTCTTGTGAGAAGCACAAACTTGCTGTTGGTGGGGATAAGGGCAAGGTTACTGACCTGGTGAAGATGTTAAACTACAGGAAGGAGGTTGTACCTAGGCCAGAGATAAACAAGACTTTCCCTGGAGGTAAGGCAGGAACCTCCTGAATCCTGAGAATGGGGAGGGACAGTCAAGAAATAAACCAGCTCCCCTGGGGTCCCACATATGCATGTCACCTCCTTATAGTCCTTTCCCAGCTATGCCATCTGTATTGATATTTCTGTGTCCTCTTGTCCCCTTTCCTCCTGTTTCTTTTCCTCTCCTGACTCCACACCCTGGCCTCCATCAGTCTGCTTCTGCTAGTTTATCTGTACTATTGATTTTCTCAAGCAACCCACCTCTGTTTTTAATAATTTACTCATTTTTTCTTTTATGTTTCTGATCTCTTCTTTAATCTTCAGATTTCCTTTCTTCTGTTTACTTCGGAGCTTACTTTGCTCCTCTCTGCTAGTTTCTTAAGATGTAATCTGAGGTTGACTTCTGAATGTCTCCTCCTCATACGGACACTTAGTATTAGGAAATTTCCCCAGATACCGACTCATTAGCATGCAACACAACCTGTTCTGCTGTTCACACACTTTCGTTTGGTTGAAATTTTCCTTTCTTTGACCCACAGTGTTCTGGTTTCCAGTGGCTGTGAGACAATGTATCACAAGCTGGTGATAACACTTAACATAACCCTTTACCTTTACATGGGTTTGGGTCTAGTGCCCAGGCTCTGGAAAAGCATATTTCCTCTGTTCCTGGTACTGTCTGGCTCACAGAGGCTCCAGATACAACTCCAGTTGCAGTGTCTACATCCATGTGATTTTCTCCTCAAATATTATGTCTTCTCTTCCTCCCTTTTCAGAGATGTTTTCACTGGATTTAGGACCCATCCATGCAATCTGGGCCCTATTAAGATTTTCATTATCTATGCAATGACCCTTTGCTAAGGAGGTCATATTCACAGGTTCTAGGCAATTAGGTTATAGATATATGTCCCTGAGGACCATAATTCAACCTACCACATAAGGGCTCTTTAAAATGCAATGCTTAGGGTCTACATTTGCAGGAGACTTCTCAGATATCTTTGTTGTGCAACAAATATCATCTTCAGTTTTTACTCATACTTTGAAATTCAAAATATGCTTTTCCCATCAATGCTAGAAATTATATTTATGTTCATAGCTTTATGAGCTGTCTGCTTCCCAGTCATTTGATACAATCTTGCATACAATTAGAGCCTCTTACAAAGTTTCATAAGAGGTACTGAGTGTTCTAAAAAGTTTTTTATGTTAAACGTTAATTATAAGTTAGAGAACTGATAACTTCTTTTCTTCGAGTATCAGTTAGAAAACTCCAGAAGCAGATTATGCTAATTACAGTTCCTGGGAAGTTACACACCATGGACTCAAATGTCTCTTTATGAGCTTAATGTAGTTTAACACCTTACCTCATGGGAGCTACAATATGGGAAAAGACATAAAGTATTGGACCTGATGGGTTTCTATCCCAGCAGGGCCTGGAGTCTGTATGGAACTTGACAAAGCAGCCAGGCTGTCTCATCTGTTCACCTCTGGGCTGTTGCAAAAAGTCTGTCAACAACCACTCATAGAAAAATAAAATTGCTGGTCAGGGGCAGGATTGTGGAAATCTCACAAACACCAAGCCAAGTTCATTATGGAAGCAAACCTTCAGTTGTGAGAAATGAATGAAGAAAGAACAGTCATATGTCAGCATGATCGTACACAGTACTCACTACAATAGGGAGCGCAATAAATGGAAAGGGGAGATAAAATTCAACAAACTTTCCCAGGCGAGCTATTTCTGTTTCAATTGTTATGCAAAGGAGCCAAATGTCCCATTTGGGAACATGTCATTATTCTATGGGTACTCAGCACCTGTTTCAGATACCTTGCCAGTTAGGATTCAAGCTATCAATGAGACTATTACCTGCTCTCAAGGAAATTTGAGAATTTATTGATGCTTCATGCGTGAAATAATGAAAAAAACATAGTAACCCATATTTCTGCTGCTAGATGCTTTTTCATAATGAGATTATATTTCTGCTGTGAGATGCCTCTTCATAACGAGATTATCTTTGGGATCAGCAGTTTCTGAGAAAACCTCCTGCACAGGTATAAAATGTTCCAAGGCTTTGCTGACATTTCTCCAAGACATCCTATGACAATAAGTGACCATCCTGTCCACGCCTTTGTCACTGCACATAAAGAAACCAATTGATAGAGAAGCCTCATTCCTTAGTTCACACCAAGGAGTTACCTGATGAGCTTTCTCCATGTTTGGGGCCTCAGGACACCAAGAATCTCTAATGTTTTTCTCAACTTTCCTTCCCTATAAAAAGCAGCTAGTGGCTTGAAATGTAGCCTTGGACATATCAAATGATGCCCAAGAAGAAGGAAGGGGTGGCCCCCAGTCCTGGAAAAGCTCAGTGCAGCAGTGTCGGGGAATACCAGGACAAGGAAGTGGAAAGGGGTGGATTGGAGAACAGGGGGAGGAAAAAGGACTTATGGGACTTTCAGGGAGGGGAGATCCAGGAAGGGGAAAATCACTTGAAATGTAAATAAAGAATATATCGAATTTTAAAAAAAAAGAAATGTAGCCTTGGCTCAGAACTCTTCTTTTTTAGTAAGCAGATAAAAACAAATGGAGATTGGGAATCATGAAAATGGGTACCTTATCTATCCTTTAGAATCATGACTACCAGCCTTACTTCACTGCCACCCAAGCTCATGGAATGAGGTGCTGTTTACAACTGCCCAACCTCCTCAAAGACAGATCACCATAAGATAGTCTTGAGAGTTCCTTTCAGGTCTGGCTGTTCAAAGATTTAATAGGATGTAGTTTCCTACACAGTTGATGCGAGGTCACGCCCTTGCTTTGAGTGTGAACCTCCAGTTGGATTTTCAACAGCATCTTACATAAGACACAGCCACTGCACATCATCTATGATTGCACTTTGTCTCTTCTGAAATGAGAAATAAGACACAGGAGAGGCAATCAGAGTTGACATTTGTTTTTTTATAATACTACCTCAGTCTTCTGTGACTGTCCACTCACAGCTACTTCAACAACTTTTCTTGAGAAAACCTGGGTAGCATTCTCTCTAGTTTTCATAAGAATGCTTCTCTTACTTTGTGTGTGTCACATTAGTTTATATAATAATGAACTACTTTGTGTAATTTAATAGCAAGTAGAACTATACTTGGCAGTCCTGTGAATGTGCATCACTACAAGAGGAACCACAATGGCCCAAGTGTACTGAAGAGCAGCCTTCTGAATCTGCAGAAGGGGAAGAACCGCCTGCTTAGCATTTGCATGATAAAAGGGCAATAGATGGAAGGAGTTCTGCTATTTTTTTTTTTTTTTAGAGCTCTGCTTATTCAGAAAAGGGAGAAGAAATAATATTAGAGCCAGAAGACTAGGATACCAGCCAGTTGTGAATTTGGAAAAGATCGGGGATACATGGGAGGAGTTGAAGAGGAAAAGAGGGAGAGAAATGATGTAAATACAGGTTCTTTTCTATTAGTTTCAGTGTGTCTGATTTTACATGGAGGTCCTTGATCCACTTGGAGTGAAGTTTAGTACATGGAGATAAGAATGGATCAATTCGCATTCTTCTGCAGGCTGACCTCCAATTGAACCAGCACCATTTGTTGAAAAGGCTATCTTTTTTCCACTGGATGTTTTCCGCTCCTTTGTCGAAGATCAAGTGACCGTAGGTCTGTGGATTCATTTCTGGATCTTCAGTTCTATTCCATTGGTCCACTTGTCTGTCACTGTGCCAATACCATGCAGTTTTTAACACTATTGCTCTGTAGTATTGCTTGAAGTCAGGGATACTGATTCCCCCAGAATTTCTTTTGTTGTTGAGAATAGTTTTAGCTATCCTGGGTTTCTTGTTATTCCAGATGAATTTGAGAATTGCTTTTTCTAACTCTGTGAAGAACTGAGTTGGGATTTTGATGGGGATTGCATTGAATCTGTAGATCGCTTTTGGCAAGATGGCCATTTTAACTATATTAATCCTGCCAATCCACGAGCATGGCAGATTTTTCCATTTTCTGAGGTCTTCTTCCATTTCCTTCTTCAGAGACCTGAAGTTCTTGTCATATAGCTCTTTCACTTGTTTGGTTAGAGTCACCCCAAGATACTTTATATTGTTTGTGGCTATTTTGAAGTGCTCCTATATGATATTCTCAAAAGAGTTAAAAATTACACTTAAAAAAAAAGCTTATAGAAAAGGAAGTATCAACGTCTATTGGGAGCTTAAGAATAAGAAAATGGAGTTTAGGAAAACAAGGCACAAAGGGTGAGGCAATAGGTAGCAGAGGAAGAGTTTTAAATAACTAATTGAATGCATGTAATACTACAGCTACAGGGTTGAACAACAAGCAATAGATAGACTTTACCACCAGTCAAATGCACGAAGAAAAGTGCTGTCTACATGTCCGCAAGCTCATCGGAGATGGAGCATAGTAAGGTAGCCTTAAGAGTTTCTCTCTGTACAAAGGTTGACAAGGCAATGACTCTTCAAGAAAAGCCAGCACAGCCCAACACTGATTGGAAAGTAGGTTCAGACACACTCATCAGAACCTTGGATGCAGGAAGCGTGTGTGTGTGTGTGTGTGTGTGTGTGTGTGTGTGTGCATGTGTACTTTTATAGTGCTCAGGCAAGAGGCACTGGGGATGTTCATTGTATTTGATTAAATACTTCAGAGAACTAGCTCATATCTGTGAAGATACTTTGACTGGAGCTTCCGGTCAACAGGGTGTTCGTGTAATCCCTGATCACCATGAACTCAGCCCATATTCCATCTGTTGTCACAATACCTCAGAAAATATAGCTGTTTAGTGTGTGTTAGGAAGTGTTGAAGAAAATGGAGAACTACTCTGACTCTATAGTGGCATGAGAAAAGTATACCCTCTTGTGAGGGAGCTATATGGCTGTACATTCCCATGAAATATGCCAAGCAATTTTTGATACCTAACTGCTAGTGTGCAAAGAGCAAACATTCTCAAAGACCATTTGTGACAAAAAAAAAAAAAAAGAAAAAGAAAAAACCACTCTGAAGCTCTTTTCTTGCATTTTCTCTCCAAAGGCCCTTGTAATCCAAAGAAAGATACTTGTTTGAAACTCTTCATACATTTCCAGCTAAAGTAAGATATACTCAGAACATCGACATATATCTTTGTGGTATCTGCAGGATGATATGATATGGGCACGAGGTGTGATTCCGTACTGGGTATATTTGAAATTCCAGCCCATTACACTGACTGTCATGGCATCTATTTAAGCATGAGCTGTTGCCTTCAGATTTATTAATAGGCTCCACGGACCATTTGCTTCAGCTACACAATCATTTAAACGGTAATGGAGTTTACGGCTGAGGTAAATAAGAAGGCTCCTAAGCAATCCTGAATATTGACTTTGTGTTAGGGAGGTAGAAATGAACAAAAATTGAATGTGGAACTGGAGCAAATCGTAACTTTTAAAAAATACTTATTTTTAATTAACAGACTAACTTACAGATACTTAGCTCTGTTCTCCCCCAACAAATAAGAAAAAGCTTACCCACAGAAGGGTGAGACCTTTGAGAATGCCAGCAAAGTTTTCATAATTCAAAAATGAATGCTAAGCCGTCTCCACCAGAGCCCTGCCATTGGCCTCAGCCACATGACATAACTATAAAGGCTCTGAGAGACTAGATAAGGAGGGCCAGGCCTTTGGATAGCCACACCTGTCTGTGAGGCACGTTTTATTTTTCCATCAAGCAAACATTTTAATTGCATTCCAAAAGTTGGTCTTAAGTGGCTGCCCTATGTGCAAGGCGCTATTTTAGACACCACAGCATACTAAGAACCAGATTTATGGCCTCCAGGAACTTTATATCTAAGAGGAAGTCTCTCTGTAGCACAGAGTAAAATATTAATATTCAGTGAGCAAATGGATGCTCTGATAGATCTGCAGTCCATTCAGCTGTCATTTGGGTTGAGGATCCCAAAGATGACCACCACCCCATGGTGCTGCTGTGTAGAAGAGGCGCCCCCTGGAGGTCTCAGAGAACTACTGCTTGCCTCCAGCACACAGGCTTACATCTTTTCTACTACCCCAAAACTCTGTGAAGATAAAAATTGGTTGAAGTTCGTGGATATTCCATGTTTCTAGCACTTAGTTTAAGGCTTGGCATGTAGAAATGCATCAGCGAACACAAAATTAAAAACAACAATTTTTCTTAAGCTAAAATAGAAAACAGTTCTTACACACATACACACACATAATTTTAATATGCACATGTAGTCATATTTTGGAATATAAACATCCTATGCAGCTGAAATCTTTCTTACAATATCCTACCTCCTCACATCAACACCCTCAGCAGAATTTTTTTACATATTTTCTAAGTCATATCCCTTAGATTTCTAAAATAGTTAAAAATGGCTAAATCCTTAAATCAGGTGTTGTCTCTAGCCCTCATTGGACACAAGGCCCCTTAACACTTTTGACTACTATATGACTTTGCTTTTGTATATGAACTTTCTGCACTAAAAGTAAATATTTGACCCAAATAGCTCCTCTGAGATGCCTCTGCACTATCAGTGAGCATTCATTTACTTATTTAACAAGAAATTTGCTATACCTGGAGCTAAGTAAAATGTTTAAATAGCCTCATGTTTCCTGAACTGTTTGAAAGATTCTGAAAGAAGAAGCATTTTTTTAGCCTTGCAGACTTTCGGCCTGCTCTAAACTGTATTGATTTGCAAGCAATGAGCATGTAAGACTATACTAATGCTAGCTGATCCATATATTTTCTCCCTGAGATCTTTAAGCATGATTTTCCTCAGTGTCACATTCTTCCTGGATAATATCGCCAAGTATGTGTATTTATGATTCTTCCTCAATATATTATCTAACACCAAATACTTACTGTAAAAGCTTTAATGATCACTGACTCCCGGCATGGTAGTCAGCATCTACCTTTGGCCTCAAAATCTGTTACATACTTATTATTCTCCCTTAGTGCTAGGTAGAAGATTTCTAGATTCAAATGGCAAATATTATTTTCTCCCCCAAGAAGTTTCTGTGTCTCTTTGATTAGCCCTTCATATATCTACACATCCCAAGACAAGATAAAATAAAATGAACAGATTGTGATTTTAGCTCCTGGCTGAACACAGTAAAATCTGAGCTAAAAAGAGTGAACTGGAAATCTGTACACAAAGAAGTTTAAACTCTCTAAGGAATTTTGTATATAACTGGGTAGTTTGACTTATGGGGCAATCCTTGTGTGATCAGACATTTAAAAACCGATCATCACTCACTAAAGCTTGCTTTTTTTTCTGTTAAAACTGAAGATTTTCTTTCTTTTTTTTTTTTATTTTATTCGATATATTTATTTACATTTCAAATGATTTCCCCTTTTCTGGTCCCCCACTCCCGAAAGTCACATAAGCCCCCTTCCCTCCCCCTGTTCTCCCACCCACCACTTCCCACTTCCCTGTTCTGGTTTTGCCTTATACTGCTACACTGAGTCTTTCCAGAACCAGGGGCCACTCCTCTATTCTTCTTGTACCTCATTTGATGTGTGGATTGTGTTTTGGGTATTCCAGTTTTCTAGGTTAATATCCACTTATTAGTGAGTGCATACCATGACTGATCTTTTGAGACTGGGTTATCTCACTTAGTATGAGGTTCTCCAGCTCCATCCATTTGCCTAAGTATTTCATGAATTCATTGTTTCTAATGGCTGAATAGTACTCCATTGTGTAAATATATACCACATTTTTTGCATCCATTCTTCTGTTGAGGGATACCTGGGTTCTTTCCAGCTTCTGGCTATTATAAATAGGGCTGCTATGAACATAGTGGAGCATATATCCTTATTACATGCTGGGGAATCCTCTGGGCATATGCCCAGGAGTGGTATAGCAGGATCTTTCAGAAGGGGCGTGCCCAGTTTTCTGAGGAACCGCCAGACTGATTTCCAGAGTGATTGTACCAATTTGCAACCCCACCAGCAGTGGAGGAGTGTTCCTCTTTCTCCACATCCTCACCAACACCTGCTGTCTCCTGAGTTTTTAATCTTAGCCATTCTGACTGGTATAAGGTGAAATCTCAGGGTTGTTTTGATTTGCATTTCCCTGATGACTAATGAAGTTGAGCATTTTTAAGGTGCTTCTCAGCCATCCGAGTTTCTTCAGGTGAGAATTCTTTGTTTAACTCTGTACCCATGTTTAATAGGGTTATTTGGTTTCCTGGGGTCTAACTTCTTGAGTTCTTTGTATATATTGGATATTAGCCCTCTATCTGATGTAGGGTTGGTGAAGATATTTTCTCAATTTGTTGGTTGCCGATTTGTCCTTTTGATGGTGTCCTTTGCTTTACAGAAACTTTGTAATTTTATGAGGTCCCATTTGTCAGGTCTTGATCTTAGAGCATACGCTAATGGTGTTCTGTTCAGGAACTTTCACTTAAGAACCACCTTAGACATTCTACACATGGTATCTGATAATACTGCAGTTTGAAGAGTATCATTCACAATCATTCACATTTTCTCCAGAGAACATAGGCAGTTTTGCTCACTCCTGGGTCAGGCTGGTTTTATTACTGACACTACAACCATAATCCCAACAAGTACACTGGAGATTGCATTGGGATAAGGTTATTTTGCTTCAGCATTTCATATCCACTACCTGTAACATTTGTGCCTTATATTTCTGAGAATTTCTTCTACAGAACCACATTATAGACTGTTAATTTCATCATAAACTATAGCTGCTGACTCACCTAAGAGAAACCACAGAAGAAACATGTGTAATTATATTTGAATCAACACCTGCTGTGCCCATTAAACTCTCCTCCTGGATCATGTTGAAGACACTAGCACTCTGTTTCCAAAATTTAGTTCTTCTAAGTGCAAATCATTTGAGAGTCAGTCATCTTACTTTCCTGTCTCTCCCCAAAGTAGTTTAAAGAATATTGATTAGGAAAATGTTCTTAACATTTAAATCAGTGAGTTAGCAACAAAATCCAGTATAGGCTGTCTCTATCAGGTCTTGAAGACACAAAATAACAACAAAAATGTCAGGTCTGAATTAAATGTATCTTAGGGAGCTCAAAAAAGACAACATTTTTGCCCTAACTGGTGAAAGGTTCTAGCATAAATTTCAATAATCTGAGTGATCCTTGACATCACTGAGGTCCCTTGATATCAATCTCTTCTGATTTCTCCATTCCCGACTCCAGTTTTACAGTCCCAAAGTAAAGAGCCTGTGTTGAAGGTTATCAGCTTTTCCCCACCCATGCTGGGCAGATTCCTCTCTGCTAAAATAGCAATATATATAAAAAAAATAATTCTTGCCTACCAATTACTGAGATCATTATAGGATCTTCTATTGGACCATCTTCTAGTTAAATGTTTAAAGCTTAATTAAAATGCAAATTAACCGTAGACAGTATTGCAATTACAGCAATGGTGGGATGGGGCTTAAGTCAGTCTTATCCAAGAATGCAAATTTTTGGAACTGCAATTAAATGTGTAATTATCCATTTTTATAGAAATGTCCATGGCCTCAAAAGGAATCAGGAAAACCCCAGCTAAAAATGGGCCAGACTGATGTATACAGTCTTTTTTTTTTTAAATCACTATAGAGAGAGTCACAACTTTATTGACTTCCATCTCATGCTGTTGAATTAATTTTTCCTGAATTGCAAATTAGGTAGGTTAATAATATACCAATACTCCGAGTTCTTTCTGAGAAAGATGGTCATCTTTGACCTTTATTAATTGACTAATAAGGAATCAAAATGTTTAGATAGTAGAAAGCCGAATGTTATAGCAAAAAAAAAAAAAAATCAACATTTGTCCATCTGTGTATGAGAATAGGGGTAGCATTCACTCATGGCCAGAGCAGGAAGTATATGAATATACAGAAGAGAAGCCAGCCCTTTAGTATTGTAGCTGATTGGGGTGTGTTGGGAGAATGTGAGATAATAACAACAGGAAGACAGAAAGATTAAGAGCATGAAGGAGTCATGTGAGAAACCAAAGATGATAATACATAAGGTACAATGAGGTACAACCTCATGGTCTCAAGAAGACAAAAAGCACAAAGAAGGAAATGAAATTAACATTCACCAAAATTTCAAAGTGAAATGCATAACAAGAAATACATGGCAAGGTTTACTGATTATTGCTAATTGAAATAAATAAATTGATCTTTAAAAGTTATTTGATATACTTAGGGGAAAATAGTAGTATGTAACAAATGGTGAGGAAGTTTGTATACACAATAAAAGCCAAAGGATAATTTTTTTAATGTCCTTTCCCCAATATATCCACTATTTCTAAGAAAACAAGACAAGCACAAATACAAATAGATGAATAATAAGTGCTCTATCAGAAGACAGAGCTCTAAATATTTCTGTAAGGACAGAATGTCCTGCACTGTCTTGAAGGGATGTGACTTAGCATCCTTTTCTTGGGTTTCTGTTGGTCCAAAGAACATCTTTAATGAGCAATGACCTAGGCATGGTTTCAGCATCTTGACATTGCCACAAACCATCTTGACATGGAGATTCAGAACTGATAATTGCTTCCAGTGCTGGACAGTCTCAGGCAGGTGGAAAACAGGTTAACTAGTTGACTTTTCTTTACCATAGTTTGAAAGCAATGACATAGCACAAATAAAACCAACTGTATATTAAAGATTATATGTCATACTATGAATAGTGTCTCTGATTAAGGAAACACAGCTTCTTCTTGTCCAGAGAGGTTTTTCTATAAAATAGCATCAAATGATGTCCATTTCTATTATTTTTTTTAGTTCTCTATGTTGAAATCAAACACATACCTAAGTGATAAATATTAAAGTTACCCATTAGAATAAGATGCATCAGAAAAAAAGAGGTGATTCTAATAGTTGAGAAAAACCTAAATCAACTAAACAAAAATAATGGCAAAAGCAGGTCTAGGGAGATGAGTGTTTAAACTTTAACCTCACTGATTCTTCAAAAATGCAAACTTAAACAATGAGAGTCACTTACTTATAAATAAGAAAAGTAAATTATAATATGTATGTCTAATAAGCAAACAATAAGCCAAATGTGCTTATGCAGAATACAGTGGAGAGGTCTCTGACCTGCATTTTCACAGCTGGTGATTTATTTTAAGTAATCCTAACTTCAAATAAAAAAAAAGATGCCCACTAACCCATTACAGAAAAATTACTAACAGTGAAGAAATGTGGCATATGTTATAGAGTCCTTCAGTCACACAGAAAAGGATTTAAAATGAAAATCTAAGTGAAAACCAGTATTTTACATTTTAGGTTATTCAGTGTGTGTGTGTGTGTGTGTGTGTGTGTGTGTGTGTGTGTGTATGTGTGTGTATGTGTGTGTGTGTGTTCATGTATGCCCACACACAAGTGCACATGTTGATATCCAGGTATATACTCAGATGTATTGATTAATATCTTTAAGACACTATTGTCTAATAAACAAAACTTATTATTTAAAAAGTAAATGTTCATCATTTTCTAATAATGCTATGCACCAGCACAAAATTTCATGTTGCATTTATTAAGTGTGATTCACAATCCCAGGAAATGACTTGGTGAGTAAAGAGTCTGCCACACCAGCATGAGGGTCTGATCAGACCCCTTAGCACCCACATTAAAGGTGGGCATGGGAACATATATCTATAACCTCAGCAGATGCAAATGGATATAAGCAGAACCCTGGGTTCCACTAGGCAACTAGTGTAGCTGAGAGAGAGTGAGAGAGACAGAGACAGAGACAGAGAATTAAGAAAGACATTATAATATCAATCTCTGACCTCTACATGTACCTAACACAAACAAGTGTTTCCACTCTAAGATAATGGAATCAGCTTAATCAGCTTAGATGTCCACTAATGGATAAAGGAGAATCTCAATTCCTCTCTCTTTCTCTCTCTCTCTCTCTCTCTCTCTCTCTCTCTCTCTCTCTCTCACACACACACACACACACACACACACAAACACAAACACACACACAAACACAAACACAAACACACACACACACACATGGCTCATAGTATCTAAAGATTATGAAATTCTAAATATGGTCCATTTATCACTAAGTTAAGCCCATCTTCAGTGTGTACCAATTACTCACTTAAACATTGAAAACATACAACTTCCTTTTCTTTTTTTGAAAACATACAATTTACAAAGCATCATGTAACACATAGGATTTTGATGAATTAGGTATATTTGAAAACAGACTCAAAGAAAAAACCATATGATCATTTCATTAGATGCTGAAAAAGCATTTGACAAAATTCAGCATCCTTTCATGCTGAATTCCATGTTCTTGGAAAGAACAGGAATTCAAGGCCCATACCTAAACATAGTTAAAGCAATATACAGCAAACCGGTAGCCAACATCAAACTAAATGGAGAGAAACTTGACGCAATCCCACTAAAATCAGGGACTAGACAAGGCTGTCCTCTCTCTCCATATCTTTTCAATATAGTACTTGAAGTTCTAGCTAGATCAATTAGACAACATAAGGAGGTCAAAGGGATACAAATTGGAAAGGTAGAAGTCAAATTATCACTATTTGCAGATGACATGATAGTATATTTAAGTGATCCAAAAAACTCCACCAGAGAACTCCTACAGCTGATAAACAACTTCAGCAAAGTGGCTGGTTATAAAATCAACTCAAGCAAATCAGTTGCCTTCCTATACTCAAAGGATAAGCAGGCTGAGAAAGTAGTTAGGGAAATGACACCCTCCACAGTAGCCACAAACAATATAAAGTATCTTAGTGTGACTCTAACCAAACAAGTGAAAGATCTATATGACAAGAACTTCAGGTCTCTGAAGAAGGAAATCGAAGAAGACCTCAGAAAATGGAAAAATCTTCCATGCTAGTGGATTGGCAGGATTAATGTAGTTAAAATGGCCATCTTGCCAAAAGCAATCTACAAATTCAACATAATCCCCATCAAAATCCCAACTCAGTTTTTCACAGAGTTAGAAAAAGCAATTCTCAAATTCATCTGGAATAACAAAAAACCCAAGATAGCTAAAATTATTCTCAACAGTAAAAGAACTTCTGAGGGAATCAGTATCCTAGACCTCACGCAATACTACAGAGCAATAGTGTTAAAAACTGCATGGTATTGGCACAGTGACAGGCAAGTGGACCAATGGAATAGAATTGAAGACCCAGAAATGAATCCACACACCTATGGTCACTTGATCTTCGACAAAGGAACGGAAAACATCCAGTGGAAAAAAGATAGCCTTTCAACAACTGGAGGTCAGCATGCAGAAGAATAAGAATTGATCCATTCTTATCTCCTTGTACTAAGCTCAACTCCAAGTGAATGAAGGACCTACACATAAAACCAGACACACTGAAACTAATAGAAAAGAAACTGGGGAAGACCCTTGAGGACATGGGCACAGGGGAAAAGTTCTGGAACAGAACACCAATAGCTTATGCTCTAAGATCAAGAATTGACAAATGGGTCCTCATAAAATTACAAAGTTTCTGTAAGGCAAAGGACACTGTCAAAAGGACAAATCGGCAACCAACAAATTGAGAAAAGATCTTCACCAACTCTACATCAGATAGAGGGCTAATATCCAATATATACAAAGAACTCAAGAAGTTAGACCCCAGGGAACCAAATAACCCTATTAAAAAAATGGGGTACCAATCTAGACAAAGAATTTTCACCTGAAGAAATTTGGATGGCCGAGAAGCACCTTAAGAAATGCTCAACATCATTAGTCATTAGGGAAATGCAAATCAAAACAACCCTGCGATTTCACCTCACATCAGTCAGAATGGCTAAGGTTAAAAACTCAGGAGGCAGCAGGATTGGCGAGGATGTGGAGAAAGAGGAACACTCCTCCACTGCTGGTGGGGTTGTAAGATGGTACAACCACTCTGGAAATAAGTCTGGAGGTTCCTCAGAAAACTGGACATGATAGTTCAGGAGGACCCTGCTATACCTCTCCTGGGCATATACCCAAAGTATTCCCCGGCATGCGGTAAGGACACATGCTCCATTATGTTCATAGCAGCCTTATTTATAATAACCAGAAGCTGGAAAGAACCCAGATGTCCATGGAGGAATGGATACAGAAAATGTGGTATATTTACACAATGGAATACTACTCAGCAATTAAAAACAATGAATTCATGAAATTTTTAGGCAAATGGTTGTATCAGGAAAATATCATCCTAAGTGAGGTAACCCAATCACAAAAGAATACACATGGAATGCAATCTCTGATAAGTGGATATTAATTAGCCCAGAAGCTCTGAATACCCAAGGCACAATTAGCATAACAAATGACTCCCATGAAGAAGTAAGGAGAGAGTCCTGATCCTGGAAAGGCTTGGTCTAGCATTGGAGGAGAGTACCAGGACAGAGAAAAAGGAGAGAGGTGATTGGAGAATGGGTGGAGAGAAGTTTTATGGGACATATTGGGAGGGGAGAACTGGGAAAGGGGAAATCATTTGGAATGTAAACAAAGAATATAGAATATATATGTGTGTGTGTGTGTGTGTGTGTGTGTGTGTGTGTGTATAAAACAAAACAAAAAAAGAAAATAGACTGTTCTTCTGTATTTGTGCCACATATCTTTATTAATTAACTCTTAGACTGAAAGAAAACGCAGCATGAGAAGAAACCATGTGAGAAACATGTCTTCCCAAACTCTTTAAGTATTCTCTAGTAGAATGCCTTCACTCTTCTTTACAATGTAAATTTATACACAATGAATTTATATAGGCCTT
The DNA here is from genome assembly GCF_947179515.1 of Apodemus sylvaticus. Lineage (NCBI taxonomy): Eukaryota > Metazoa > Chordata > Mammalia > Rodentia > Muridae > Apodemus > Apodemus sylvaticus. The sequence continues at coordinate 51,965,060 of NC_067487.1, forward strand.
CAGAAAAGTTAATGACATTAAAATCCAAGTGTAAGATCTTTCTCAAGTAATAAGTCTAAACTCACTCAACAGTAAAATAATTCTATGAAGGTTTTAGAATCAACAAATCCTTCAAATCAACAAATTCTACAGTTTATAATTCACTCGAAAAAAGCAGGGGAGGGGGAAACAGTTGGTAAAAGTTCTCCTTGTTCCTAAACAAAAGATACTAAAGGCTAGTATCACCAGTGAATAAGCAGAGCCTCAGTGGACCTCATCCATTATCTCAACAACCAGAATGGTGAAATACAGAAGATTCTAAGCTCAAGACCAGACAGTACTACCCAGAGAGATGGTGTCTCAAAAACAAAAAACAAACAAAAATAGAAAAGCAAAATGTTCAACAACATAAAGCAACTAAGAACTCTTTTAATCTTTCTCAATCTTAAGATTAGTTTTTATAATGATGTCCTTGGAAAATAGAACCAATTATAAGCTGACTAGCCTATGTTGTAGCTTGGCCAAAAATGGAAGGGATCTTTGACATATATGCAGAAGCAATCTATAGCTTCCTTTGGATTGTAGGAATCTTTTCTCCATTTGTGGTATTTTTCTCCTTCATCATATTCATTTTGAACACTATTAGTTCCCTTTTCTATTACTTATCAGAAAAGATGATAGCTACTTTCTAAACTATTCTTACTGAAGATCCACTGGACAGTGTCTTAACACAAACTGTCAGTCCACTTAAAATACTTTGTCTTGAAATGTTAGACAAATCTAACATACCTGACTCACTTTATTGTATGATTATACTAAATGTATGCTCATATAGTACTTTGGATCATTAATGACATTAAAATCCAAATATAAGTTAGCTTCAAAGGAAAGAAGAATTATTCAAATCCATCAGGAAGGAGGGAAAGAAGGATGGAGGAAAGGATAGATAGCAAACATATTCAGGGATTATTAATATAAAAACAATGTGATTTGCATTCAGTGACATGTGATTCCTGCTACCTTTCTACAGCAAGTGTCAACCTGAGAAATAATCTTATCCGCACCAATGTAGTCCTGTAAGAGAGATTTAAGGCCACACACATATTTTTAGTGCTTTTTCAGTTATTTCAAACATACTGTGTCTAACAGAATTGTTATTAATCACATTTCTATGTGTTACTTATATTTAATCACGTTAGCACTTGTATAAGATGAACTCTATTTTCTACTACATAACAGTATTCTTCTACTACTACTACTCTTTCTCCTCTTCCTCCTCTTTCTCCTCCTCCTCCTAACATCTTAGGAGTCTTTTCTATAAATTTACATGCAGAAAAGTGCACAAAACCCAGTGATGCCGTTTGGACCAATGGACATACACAGATGGCTCATGGCTGTGCTGAGTAGTGGAATGTTCCCATGCTCTGTAATGTGCTCTTTTAGTCAATCTGCCTTCCCCAAAGCAATCATATTGGTTTTTTTCCTTTTAACTTGCATTATTTTTGTTTTGGAACTTCCTAGAAATGGAATCATACAAGGCATGTTAGGGCTTTTTCTTCACTCTTTAATCCAGCATTATGCCTGTGGAATTTATCCACGTTGCCACATGAAACTACTACTACTACTACTACTACTACTATTACTACTACTACTACAGAGGCTCATTTCAATAGATTATATTACAGTATACAAGGAGTGACAAATTCTGTTTACATACTGTCTTTGTGATAAGTATGTGGGATTTTTTTTTTCCAGTTAAGTGCACAGTAGTTCCATCTTCTTGTGAGCATTTTGTGTCATCAATCTTTAGTGTTGGCCTTTCTGGTGTATGCACATTACTTTCTTATTGTAGCTGTCAATGAAATTCCCCCAAAGAATGATGGTGTTGACACTCCTTACTGTGTTAACTGGGCATCTGTGAAGTGTCTACGGCAACACTGTTTTTACTGACGTTGGTAGACAGGTCTTTTTCTTATTCTGGGTAGAATTCTTTACTGAAAATCAACTCACTCCTTTGTCAGATGTGCTTTGCAGATCTTGCAACTCCATCAGTTGCCTGCTTACTCATTAGCTTAGTCATGCCAATTAATGAGCAATCTAATTTGTTAGTCTATATGGTTATTTTCAATATCCTGTTAAAACCATCTTGGCCTATCACTAATTTAAATGTGTGTGTGTTCTGCATTTTCAAGTCGCATTTTAATTTTTAATTCAGCTTCTATTGTGAATTAATTTTCCCTTGTGCTATGAACTTGGAGGTGAAGATTCAGTTTTTCCATATGTATATTAACTTATGTTAACATCTTGTACTGATTCAGCTTTCCATTACTTCATTTGATTACTTTGCCATCTTAAAAATTAAATTACCAGATAATGTGTGCATATTTCTGGACTCTGTTTTCCTTTACCCATTAGTCTATTCAATGCCAAAAAAATTACCTGGCAGTCTTTCCCCAGCAGTTATAAACAAAAATGTCTCTAGACACTTCCTAATGTTCATATGGTCAAAACTCTCCCCATTTGAGACGCACTAAGTTAAACTGAGCTTGGTCAGGCATAGACACAAAAGATTCTAACTTCACTAGAGAGACAGATCTTTAAGTGGTTCTCTGAGGTAAGGCATGTATTTTTACCCTTCAACTATTTAAACTATTTAGACCTTTCTGACTATTGGGAGAGATGCTTGGAGCTGTTTGGATTGCTGTAGCAAAATTCTATAAACTTGGGAGCTCATAAGCAGCAAGAGTTTATTTTCACAGTTCTAGAATGTAGTGATCAAAGGTTCGATATATTTGGAGTCTGGTGAGGGCATCTTCTCACTATGTCCTCATCCATGGAACATGGTGGAGCAAGTGTGTTTGTAGTATGGTGAAGCATCCTTTGGGTATATGCACAGGAGTGGTATAGCTGCTTCCTGAGGTACAACTACTCCTCGTTTTCTGAGAAACCACCAGATTGATTTCCAAAGTGGTTGTACAAGTTTATGCTCCCACCAGCAATGGCATAGTGTTGCCCTTGCTCCACATCATCCTAGCAACAGCTGTCACTTGAGTTCTTTAGTTTAGCCATTCTGACAGGCATAAGATAAAATTTCAGAGTTGTTCTGACTTAGGTTTCTCTAATGACAAAGGACATTTAACAATTCTTTATATGCTTCTCTGCCATTAGAGATTCTCTATTTAAAAATTCTATGTTTAGCTCTGTACCCCATTTTTAATTCAGTTATTTGGTTTGTAAGTATTTAAATTCTTAAGAACTCAGGTATCCCTCAATTATAGAATGGATAAAAAACAATGTGGTACATTTATACAATGGAATACTACTCAGCTACCAAAAACAGTGACAGGAAATTTGCAGGCGAATTGATGGAACTAGAAAATGTCATCCTGAATGAGGTAACCCAGACCAAGAAAGAATCACATGGTTTGCACTCCTTTATAAATGGAGATGAGCCATGAAGTGAAGGATAACCATGCTACAATCCACAGGCCAAAGAAACTAAGTAACAGGAGGGTCCAAGGGAGGAGGATGCTGGAATCTCATTCAGACTGGGAAATAAAATAGGCATAGGAAGTAGATGAAGGGAGACAACTGGGTAGGGGATGGGATAGGAAGGCAAACAGGATTGGGAATGAGGTGAGAGGATAGTGAGTGGGGGGGGGGTGAAAGGACTGAGAGAGAATGGAAATTTGGGGCATGGGGGGGGGGGAGGTCATCTCTTGGACAAGTCAAAGACATGGAACCGGGAGGCTCCTGAGAGAATTTGGAGGTGACCCTAGCTGAGACACCTAGCAGCAGGGAACATAGAGCTTGCAGTGGCCATCTCCTGTAGCTAGACAGACCTTCAGTGGAGGGAAGAGGACATCAACCTACCCATAAAACCTTTGAGGCAAAATTTCCTCATTCTACAGGATGTGCAGGTATAAATATAGAACAGAGATTGAGGGAATGGACAACCAATGATTGGCACAACTTGAGATCGATCCCATGGGAAAGAGCCAACCCCTGACACTATTGATACTCTGCTATGGTGTCATAGCATAACTGTCTTCTGAGAGGATTCATTCAGCACCTGATGGAAATAGATGCAGAGACCTACAGCCAAACTTTAGACTGAGCTCATGGAGCCTTTCTTATGGAAGAGTCTGGCAAAGGATTAAAGGAGTCTACCTCAAGAAGACCTATATAGACCACTAACCTGGACCCATGGAAGCTCTCAGAGACTGAACTGCAAACCAAAGAGGATGTATGGATTGGACCTAGGCCCCCTACACATATGTAGCAGATGTAGTAGCTTGCTCTTCATGTAGATTCCCTAACAATTGTAGGGAATTGTAGCAAGGGCTCTCTCTGACTCAGAATCTGTTTCTTGTCTTTGGATCCCTTTCCCCTAGCTGGCCCATGGGTGAGGATGAGCTTCATAGCCAGTGTGGGTTGGTACAGGGAGTGGGGATGGAGCTTGGGGGGAGGGGCAGTGATCACGATGTAAAGTGAATAAATAAATGAATCAATGAAAAAACCTCAAAGTGTTTATTCCCTTCCGGATGGTGTGATATGTAAAAGTATAAAGCTAATCCCTGGAGGCAAACAGAAAAAAAAATACAGCGCAATCTGGGGAAAGGTAATACGGTCCAATGGCAATGGTGCCACAGCATGTGCCAGTTCTGAAGTGATCTAACTGTAGAGTCCACTGGACACAGAATCAATACGATGCTGTGCTCCTCATGGATTTAAACAATGAAAAGCAAATAAATAAAAGTAGATAGGATTAAAAAAATTTCTGAGCCAAACTAACCAAAGGTTATAGATAATAGACCCAATTAGTACACTTAGAGATGAAAAGGGAGATGTTAAACAGATATCAATGAAATCCAGAAACCATTAGGACATACCTTAAAGATGTACTAAACTAAAGCATCTGAAAGAATTGGTTAAATTTCTACCCTCATATGGCATAGCAAAATTAGACTAAAATTTACAATGAAAACATAGCCATAATAAACAAGGAAATTGGGGCAGCTATATAAATAATTCTCCCGTTAGAAAAGATCAGACTATGTTGCTTCAACTGTTGGATTCTACCAGTCCTGAAAAGAAATAATGTCAATGCATTGCTAACTGCTCCACAAAACAAGAAAGGAATGAATCCCACCAAACTGTTTTTGATAAAGCTAGTGTTACCAATACCCAAAGAAAGTAAAGACACGACAAAGAAAATTATAAATTAATCTCCTTGATAAACATAGACAAAGATATTCTCAATAAAATATTTGCAGCCAGCATTCAAGATCACACCAAATGTCATTCACTATGATCAACTTGACTTTATTCCAGGGATGCAGGGATTGTTCAACTTCTGTAAACCAATAAATGTAATGTACTACATAAATAGACCTAAGAACAGAAATGACACAATCATCCCAGCAGATGCAGAAAAGCTTTTGACCAAATCTAACACCCAGTCATTATACAATCCCTGAGGAGACCAAAGACAACATGGCAAACCAGTAGCTGGTGCTGTATTAAGTTCAGGAAACTCAACTAATCTCTTGGTGCTTCTCTATAAGGGAACCAATTGCACCTGTGATGGCTTCATTCTCATGACCTAATCCCCGTCCAAAGGTCTCATCTCCTAATACTACCAACTTGGAGAGCGAACACTTTAGTGTATGAGTCTTTAGAAGATACAGCCATTCTGACCACTTCAGAGACTCTGAATAACTGCTAAGTGCTTGTGTGGATGAGGAACAATAAAACTCAGGTCTCCTAAAACCTTAACCAGACAAGACGGCATTCTCAGGCTTCTAACCTCTTCATGTGAATCAGAGATATCACAGAATGACAGTGATCTTCATTTCATTTCCACTATTTGTTTTTTTTTTTCTGTACAGATAGAGCAGAAGAGTTTTCTTACCTCCTGTGAAGACTATTGTGTAAAAAAAAAAAAAATTGACTCAGTAAGTTTGCTTCTTAAAAGATGTATACACACACACACACACACACACACACACACACACACACACACACACACGCACACACACCACTGTCATTTACTGTGAACTGTACAATGAACCAATACTGTGTAATCTCTTTGCCATATACTCTGGCATGCTAAAGTCTTTAGCTATTGAGTAAGCTTGGGATGTCTGTGGATGACACCACTTTCTGATTTTCAAATCTTTTGTGTGATGATAAAACACAATATGGATTTCAATGCAACTTTTTCTCATCAGTTACTTTAGCAGCTCATATTGCCTGAAGTATGTTACATGGGGACTATGGGGTTTTGTGGTATTAGAACATATTGGATATAAGGATATAAACGGAGGCAGAGAAATAAATGAGAGCTATAGGTGAGAAATATTGACCAGTGTCTGAGGATCATTATGAATAGAACTGGTTAACTAACAGGAGAGGTAAACAGTACCTGAAGCTCTTTAAATGTAAACAAAATTAAGCATTTGAATGGAAATTAGTAAATTCCAAATGCTATTATAATGATCAAATAAGATATAAACGAGCCCTGCCCTAACTTCTTCCACAAATGTTTTAAACTAAATCTCCTAGAGAAAATGAGCAAACATGTGTTTGCACCTCCAATTCCATGATAAAGACAATATTCTAATTCCTGAAAAACACCTTACAACAAGATTGCAATATTATTCCCACCAGAAACCATTAGGTTTTTCTTCATATAAGAAGCTAAAAATTCTACTTCATAAAATAGAATTTCTATTCACAGCTGCTTATACAGGATATGCCTCGAATGAGAATTTCTTACAAAAATTTGAACACAATATAGCTTCAGTATATGGTTAATTTGTTGTTTACAAAAAGGAAACATCTTCAGGATGTTCCAGGGTGAAACCAAATTCAGCTCATGGTTATGGATATGATTAGCAAGCTGACAGAACATGCAGCTGCAGGGTACATCTAAATTACTGTACTCCTTCCTACAGTACCAATCCTTATATGCCTTTATTACATATAACCCTTCAACTTGAGCAGGAATTCTTCATTTAGCTATAGTTTATTAGCCTGACAATTCTTTTTTATCTTACTTCAGATCAACAAGTATTTATTGATTAAATAAATTACATATAGAATCTCAATAGAGCAGGTGCAAAAATGTGCATAGATCATGCATTTGCCCACAAATGAACAGTTTTCAAGACACATCAAAAATAATACTTTTCATTAAAAACACAATGGAAATGTTCAAGATATTATATGCATTCATGCCAGATTAGAGGAAAAATGAAAACTATAGCATGAACTTTTTCAAATGTGAACATTAACAGAAGATGCATATAAAATGCTTGAGGCAAAATGGCAGACCTGGAGGGGTGTCTCAGCACTGAGCCTTCTCGTTGCTTTTAGAAAATAAATGATTAAAAAAACTTCAACTCAATAAACTTGAAAGGCTCAATAGAGAAACCCAGAGAAAATTCAGTGGAGTGAATCAATAAAAACAATGAAAAATTATGACATTGCTTAAGAAAGAAAATAAAACAGAAACTAGTTTTTCATTTAATGAGCTAGGAAAAGATCAATAAAAAACTCTAAGGGAGGAAGTTAGAAAAAATAAAAACAAGAGAAATGGATGATAAAATAAGCAAAACTCTGCAAGGCTAAATAGAAAAGAATGATATAAATTTTATTGAAAATGATGAAGCAAGTAACAATCAAATGTAGAAACAAGATTAAGCATACAGAAGACAAATGGTGAAATGGTGCAGAGGCTACAACTTAAGATAATGTCCATTAACACAACTGCCCCATGAGGAACCAAAAGCAAGAGTACACTAGCACACCTACACAGCAGAAAGACAAGGGAAGGCTTTTAGAAAAACCAACTTAAACAAATGGAACAACACAGGAGTGGTTTAAAGAGTATATTCATTTGAAATTATACTATATTCTACAACATGACACTATAGATAAGCCATGGGCAGTCACTTATTAATTTTATATCTCTTATACACCTAGGGATAAATCTAATAATGATTTTATTCAAAATTATACTTATCTCAAATGAAACACAATATCTTAAAACATAGCATTCATATATGGGAGACACATGCAATGCTTTTCTTTCTGGCTCTGGGATACCTCATGTAAGATGGTTGTTTCTGGTTCCATTTATTTACCTACACCTTTCATATTTTCTTAACAGCTGAATAATACTCTATTATGTAAATATACCACATTTTCATTATCTATTCATCAACTGATGGACATTTATTTCTAATTTCTGGTTATTATCAATAAAGCAGCAATGATCATGGATGGGTGAGTATCTCTGTAATAAGATACAGAGAGAGTCTTCTGAGTATATCCCCTCCAACTGATGTAGCTGCACCTTGTGGAAAATCAATTTTCAGCTATGAGGTTATCGCAATTCCATGGTTACTTTATCAGGTTGCACTTCCACCAGAAGTACACGAGTGTTCCTCTTTCCTCACACCCTTGCCAGTATCTGTTGTCATGTGTCTTGTTTTTGTTTGGTTTATTTGCTTGCTTGCATTTTCCAGGGCATTCTTAATATGATAACAATATCCACAGAAGTTAGATAATTGATAAAAGGGGAGGAATGGCTCTTTCAAGAAAGATGAAATAGAATATAATACAACAAAGGAAGGAAGAGGGAAACAGAACAGGAAGGATGTAGGAGGAAATATGAAGAGAGATAAGTGATATTAAAGAACATTTGAAAATACCATACAGAAGTAGACTTCTGTAGAAGCTTCCCACAATATATATATATATATATATATATATATATAGAGAGAGAGAGAGAGAGAGAGAGAGAGAGATGGAGAAGGAGATGGATTTGGGTTTGGGTATGGGTATGGGTATGGGTATGGGTATGGGTATGGGTATGGGTATGGATAGAGATAGAGATAGAGATAGAGATAGAGATAGAGATAGAGATAGATAAAAAGAGTTTAAGTAGAGTTACCCTATTATGGGGTATGCATCGGGGTACAACTATACCACCAGATAAAATGCCTAGTACCAGGAATGTTTATCTTTCTTTTTAAGTTGTTGATTAGTGGTGTCCCATAGACCCTTGCCCTTTAAACATTACAGACTATCGCCAACAATAGTGATCAACATACAGAACTCAATAGGAAGACCATATTATTGAAGTATGCCATACACTTGAGTCACAAAATATGGAGAAATCTAGCTAATACTCTATTAGATGCTGCTTCCCCACTGACTAACAAACACCATGCTGGAAAAGGCAATGCACACTTTGGAAATGGGAAGCTAATAATCAGTCTGACCTGCCCAGGAACCCCTCACACTACAACAATGACCTGCCTGACAAGATATGGCCACTGGTACAGCAGTGGCACAAATATTTGAGAATAATCAAACACTTTTTAAAATTAGATATAATGTCTGCTCCAGGAGTTGTAATCCATACCCAATACTGTGAATGAGGCCAGAACCTAAAGTTATGTAGGTCATGGGCTTTAGGACAAAAGATAATTGCCAGGTAGTGGTGGTACATACCTTTAATCCCATCACTTGGGAAGCAGAGAGAGGTGGATTTCTGAGTTGGAGGCCAGCCTGGTCTACAGGGTAAGTTCCAGGACAGCCAGGGCTATACAGAGAAACTCTCTAAAAAAACAAAACAAAACAAAAAAAACAAAACAAAACCAAAACCAAACCAAAACAAAAAAAGGATAATACTATTATTCTACTGTGCACATATCAACAAAAGAATTTCTAATGACTTACTGCTGTGCCTATAGATCAGAGTATCGCTCAACCATCCCCATAGAATCATCTTCCAGTACACAGTATCTAATACAGAGGCCTACAACTTGCCAACTTGCAGAGAACAAGAGAGTTTGAATACTCGTTCCTAAGTGGAATTCCTACAGTCCACACATTCCCTCAAGGCTTACTGAGCTACATGAAAAGGGACCCTGCTATACCTCTCCTGGGCATGTACCCAAAGGATTCCCTGGCATGCAATAAAGACACATGCTCCATTATGTCCATAGCAGCCTTATTTATAATAACTGGAAGCTGGAAAGAACCCAGATGTCCCTCAAAGGAGGAATGGATACAGAAAATGTGGTATATTTATACAATGGAATACTACTCAGCAATTAGAAACAATGAATTCACAAAATTTTTAGGCAAATGGTTTGATCTGGAAAATATCATCCAAAGTGAGGTAACCCAATCACAAAAGAATACACATGGAATGCAATCTCTGGTAAGTGGAGATTAATTAGCCCAGAAGCCCTGAATACCCAAGGCACAAATCGCATAACAAATGACTCCCATGAAGTATGGAGAAGGTCCTGATCCTGGAAAGGATTGATCTAGCATTGGAGGGGAATATAAGGACAGAGAAAAAGGAGGGAGGTGATTGGAGAATGGATGGAGAAAAGAAGGTTTATGGGACATATGGGGAGGGGAGATCTGGGAAAGGGGAAATCATTTGGAATGTAAACAAAGAATATAGAAAATAAAAATATTAAAAAAGAATGATTTATAAATAAACTGTAAATTGGAAAAAAGAAAAGGGGGACAGAAAGATTGTAAGATCCAGAGGCAGTAGATGACTTCAAGCAAACTGTTTTCCAGACACAACAGAGCAGATGTACATATAAACTCATAACAATTGCAATAGCATGTATTAGACCTGTACAAACTCAAGCCAGACAAAAAATGTCAGCATAGGGGAGGGGATGTGAGGACAATGTCCCACCTCTATTTGAGGATCTATTGGAATTTGATTACTTCTAAAGAAGGAAAAGTGAGTTTTCTTCAGTGTCATAGCATGTAGTATATTGACCACACTCCAGAGCAGGCTACACACCCGTGAATAGTTGGGCAGCTCCAACTAGACTTGATAGGTTCAAAGTGGATGGGAAGGAAGGTGGGTGGGAAGAGATGGGGAGCACGCAGATCTGGAAGAAACTGGAGGAAGATGCTGAATGTGATCAAAATATATGAAATTCTCAAAGATTTTTTAAAACATTATTTAAAATAAAATCAATTTATCCATTTTTGTGTATTAAAACATTCCTTGTAGACAGGATAAATTTTGGGTTGAAAGTTTTGTGGGTAGATTAGTGTTTTTTTCGCTCCACTGGGATTACTGTGTGTCCACAGGAGGTGGTCTCTTCAGGTTCCATACCCTCAATGTAGTAAGTCACAGCCAAGGTCATCCCCGTTATTTCTTAGGTGCTTCCCTTATCTCTGGTCTTGTGGACAAGCACTAATCCTCAACACTCTTGATGATACTTTATTCATGTCCTCTGAGAGGCTCCAGCCAGCAGCTGACTCAGACAGATACTGGCTCCTTACATCCAGACAGTAGATGGAGCTTGTGGACTCTTATGAAAAAATAGAGGAAGAATTTGGGTCCCAAAGGGGATAGGAACTCCTCAAGAAGACCAACAGAGTCAACTAACCAGGACTCTTGGGGCTCGCAGAGTCTGAACCACCAACAAAGGAACATGCAGAGGCTAGATCTAGGCTTTCCCACACATATGTATCAGACGTGCAGCTTGACAATCATATGGATCCTTAACAACTGGAATGGGGACTATCCCACCTTAGGCAACAGCTTTTGCGACATGTCCCACTAGCTGGGCTATTTTATCTGGCCTCAGTGGGAGACAAAGTGTTTAGCTTCATTGCAACTTGCTGTCCTAGAGTTTGGGGGTTTTCCAGGGGAGCCACATCTGCTCAGAGGAGAAGGGGAGGGAGATGGGGAAAGGATTGTGGGAGGGGGTAATAGGGAGGGGGAAGTGTAAGGGGAAAAGATAAAATTAAAAAATTAATATATACCTAAGTAAAATATTTAAGTAAAATCTGAGTACATTTAAGAAAAACCACAACTAGATAAAAGTTATAGACACTTGAAATAATGAGAGACCAAATTATTATTTCCCAAGGCAATTCCTTTCCTTGAAATGACCCATGAAAAGCATGTCAGGGAATTTTGTCACTCTCGACAATAAAGGGGGGGGGGGAACCCACTAACGATGGGAACATTGTGATGTTGTCACCTGCTTTGAAAGATAAATGACCAAGAAGAGACCTGCATATGCACAATGTATGTGCATTTCAAATCTTTGGAGAACTTTTTTATTCCTTTTTTTAAATTTTTTAAATGTTCTATATTCTTTGTTTACATTCCAAATGCTTCCCCCTTTCCTAGTTCCCCCTCCCCATATGTCCCATAAGCCCTCTTCTCTCCATCCATTCCCCAATCACCCCCCTCCCTTTTCTCTGTCCTGGTACTCCCCTACAATGTTGGATCAAGCCTTTCCAGGATGAGGGCCCTCTTCTTCCTTCTTCATGGGAATCATTTCATATGCTAATTGTATCTTCAGTATTCAGAGCTTCAGGGCTAATTAATATCCTCTTATCAATGATTGCATTCCATGTGTATTCTTTTGTGATTGTGTTACCTCACTTAGGATGATATTTTCCAGTTCCATCCATTTGCCTAAAAAATTCATTGTTTTTAATTGCTGAATAGTACTCCATTGTGTATATATACCACATTTTCTATATCCATTCCTCCATGGAGGGACATCTGGGTTCTTTCTAGCTTCTGGCTATTATAAATAGGGCTGCTATGAACATAGTGGAACATGAGTCCTTACTGCATGCCGGGGCATCCTCTGGGTATATGCCCAGGAGAGGTATAGCAGGGTCCTCTGGAAGTGTCATGCCCACTTTTCTGAGGAACCGCCAGACTGATTTCCAGAGTGGTTGTACCAATTTGCAACCTCACCAGCAGTGGAGGAGTGTTCCTCTTTCTCCACATCCTCACCAACACCTGCTGTCTCCTGAGTTTTTAACCTTAGCCATTCTGATTGGTGTGAGGTAAAATCTCAGGGTTAGTTTTGATTTGCATTTCCCTAATGACTAATGATGTTGAACATTTCTTAAGGTGCTTCTCAGCCATTGGAAGTTCTTCAGGTAAAAATTCTTTGTTTAGCTCTGTACCCCATTTTTAATAGGGTTATTTGGTTCTCTGGGGTCTAACTTCTTGAGTTCTTTATATATATTGGATATTAGCCCTCTGTTGGTTGTAAGGTTGGTGATTTGGAGAACTTATAATCAAGAAAAGCCACTAATAAAATGGATTATACATGCTTGTCAAGAATTGAGGTCATAGTGAGAGGACCAAGGTCCAGAAGCTAAACTCTTAAGTTGAGACAAAGGAGCCATTTGCAAATGAAACAGCGCTCGAAAGTGTTCACTATCCCCTTTGTCCACATGGACACTGAAGCATTACTTCCTCCTCATTCTCCAGACGGCACTGGTGCCATGTCAAACCAGATTAACTATGAGAGAAGAATTACAATTCCCACACAACGGGAGCCCTCCTTCAGTGAGTCAAAGACTGATGAGAGAGGAGGTGAAAACTCACAAACAATTGTCTTTCTGTTCATGGGCTGTTACTGACTTTCAGAACACCATTAAAATGGAGATCTTCAGTGCTGCTTGTACAGTAGAGTGGGATACAAGGTCTCACAAACCACCTCTGAGGAAGAGCGGAGACTCATTCTTCTTTAACATATGGGAAATTGCTCATAACCAAAGGCCTGGTTGTTTCCAATTTCTACTGCATTTGACTTTCTAAGTAACCTTCTCTTTTTCAATATGTTCCATAATATAACCTTTTCAGAGGCTGAATTTAAATTAACTCTATTTGGAAGCTGGGTTTTTTTTTCAGCATCCCTTGTTGAATTTTAAGATATCAAATACCCTGGATTTCAGACTTCTAAATTACTATAATCCACATCCTTCTGGATCCGTTTTAAACCTTGCTGTAGACATTTAAAGACTGCCCAAGTTTAAAAATGCATAATAACAATCTTGGGTAATTGGTTGAGAAACTAATGCCATTATGAGATTATCTGCCCATCAGATAAAAAGCAAAACCGGAATCCCCACAAAAGATTGCTTCTAAATGATTCAACAGAGGCCAAAATTTTTCAAAGTGCTATTTAGGATGTTCTCCAATGAATGTCACACCCTAGCTCAGCATGGTTCATAATTATGGATTATGAAAAAGGCCAGAAAACTGCAGCTGTAGGGTTCATAAGCATCATTCCCCTAGGTACAAAGATAGCTTAAACAGAGAAACAAATGCCCCGACCAAGATGGGACTCAAATCTAAAGATCAACCTTGAGTCTTATGTCTTTTTATCTGTGTAACAAACTCCCCTGAAATACCACAGTCAACCCACCCACAGTGTCCTCCTGTCTTTCTCTCAGTGATAACTATGGCTAAATCTTTTCTCACCAACAGTGGCAAAACAATATAGGACAAGCAAGCAGAAAGTTATTTATATTGTCTCTATATTGTTTGGTTTCTTTCCCCTTTCCTATATAGTATAAATATATTACTCTCTAAATGTATGTGGCTCTCTGCCTAGACATTCTCGCTGTTTTGTTTATGTGCTTGGTAAGAATCTGTTAATAACACTTAAATTTTGTTATGAGTGAATCCATCAAAAAGTCACTAAAGCCAGACCAGTAAATGTTGTTTATGCCCTCAGCATCTCCCCCTGAGAGACAACCCAGGGACAAGAGAAAACAAAAAGAGGATTGTGGGAGGAGCTCCATAAGGGAGTATACTGGCTGGTTTTGTTTGTCAAGTTGACACAGGCTGGAGTTATCAGAGAAAGACGCTTCATTTGGGGAAGTGCCTCCATGAGATCCAGCTGTGGGGCATTTTTTTCAATTAGTGATCAAGGGGGGAGGGCCCCTTGTGGGTGGTACCCCCTCTGGGCTGGTTTTCTTGGGTTCTATAAGAGAGCAGGCTAAGCAAGCCAGGGGAAGCAAGCCAGTAAGAAACATCCCTCCATGGCCTCTGCATCAGCTCTTGCTTCCTGACCTGCTTGAGCTCCAGTCCTGACTTCCTTTAGTGATAAACAGCAATTTCAACGTGTAAGCTGAATAAACCCTTTCCTCCCCAACTTGCTTCTTGATCATGATCTTTATGCAGGCATAGAAACCCTGACTAAGACAGGGAGCTAGATTTGAATTGTAAGTATAGTAAATTGTTTCCTATAACTTCAACATCCAATAACAGTCACAATTATAGAAATGTAGTGGTTCTGTTAACAATGCTTTTAATCATAAACAAATGAAAACTGCAGAAACCACTAGGCCCTAAATCATTGATATTATCGTGAAGACCTCTATTTAATTACTGGTGAGCTACAGATTTAGTGAGAGACCTAGTCTCAAAAATAAAATGAAGAGCTATTGAGAAAGATACCCAACAGTGACTTCTAGCCCTCATACACACATGCATGTTACCATAGACATGTACTATGCACACAAAAGCACATACATGTGCATGTTCATGCACACACACATGCATGCACATATGCACCCACATGCAAAGGAAAGAAGATAAGAAGGAAAGATGGAAGGAATTGAAGGAAGGGAGAGAAGAAGAATGTTTCAAATGAGTATGTATATTGGTAGATCAGATGGTAGACAGGTTAGGTCTTTTCTTTAGAAATTCAATAGTATTTTATCAGTGCTCTAATAATTTATATTTGTTTGCAGTTATATTTCTTTTCTCAGGAGACTGATAAAGTATAATATTTTAAAAAGAAAATGAGAAAAGAAGTTATTTTTCTTTCTTCTAGATGAGAGTATCAGGAACTCTGAGGCCACTGGATAGAACATAATACTGGCACCTAACTATGTGGGCTGATTAATATTACAATTAAAAGGAATTTCAATGTGGCTATTTTTTGTGTGCATGTGATTTTATTTAAATCCATTATTTAATGTGAAAGAGTGGCAACCTTCTTTTTTTCAGGTTTAGTCTGTGCTTTGATGAAAATCAGTTGGTTGATCTTTAAAGATCTCTTCTCTATGAGCTTCAGTTATCAGTTCTTAAGCACAAGGTATTTTCAGTGATGTACCCTGCATTGACCTTACAATTATTAGGATCAAAGAAAACATTAATCCTACTTGACCAGTAATTTCCATGTCCAGAGTGTTATATTCTATAGAACATCACTTTAAGGCAAATGATTTAAGATAAGAACATTTGCTTTATGGTGGCCAGGATAGAAGAGGGTGTGTGAGGAAACATTAATAGCAGCTGATAGAACTAATAATGGCTCACTTGAGGATGGAAGACTTAATAACAGTAAGTGAAAAGTAAGGATTGAATCTCTATGGAGTGCCACTGGGAATATATGCTCCAGACATTTGTTCAAGCCCACAGCATCTTCCTAGCCAGACTTGTAGTTATAAAGGCTTTGATGATTAATTATGGCCCACGAGCTTGGCTACAGGAATGAGGAGATAACCCACTTGAAGAGGCACCATATTTGACTACAGTTCAGTTATCTAGTGTTTATGTAAAATGGAAGTTGGGTATGGCTGCCTGCCTATAATCCCAGTACCAAAGAGGCAAAGGCAGGGTCCCATGAGCAAACTGATTAGTGAGACTAGCCAAATCAGTAAGCTCTGGGTTCAGGTCAGAGACCTTGTCTTGATATCGAAGATGAAGAGCAATAGAGGAAGACACCTGACAACCTTTGACTTCCACCCACATCCGCACATAGATCAACACATGCAAACATGAATTCGAATTTGTAAGTATTCTATACACACAGCCACACACATCCACATAGTGCATTCACACACATGAATGTGGATGCATCTACAATGTGTATGTACTCCGTATACACACATAATTCATCTATACACAAGCAGATAATGAATTCTTACTTGGATGTACTCCATACACACATGCACGCATGCATGTGCGCACACACACACACACACACACACACACACACACATGCATTTACTTACTTTTATGTAAGCAAAAATTAGCACTTTTATGTCCAGATCTTTAAACCTCTACGCAAGTTGCCATACTCTCCTGGAACTGTATTAGTAAAAGTTACTAGGTCTCAAATGTGCTCTTACTAATGGTCACATTCTTTTTACTCTTAAATATTCTATAGGGTGTTTCTGTTGTCAATCCCATCTCATTTTCTCTGTGCCTTAGATCATCTAATCATAAACATTTGGAGGCACTACTTTTAATATGTTCTGATAACACTTTCACAGGTATGCACTGTCCCTAGCCAAACAAGAAATGCTTCAAGGAAAATAGTCAAGTAGATACATGCTCCTGTATGCTCACCCACACTCCCTCCCACACATCTGATGTAAAATATAAAATTTCACACTTAGACAATGCCGATTATGCCAGCTGAGATCAACTCATTAAAATAATTGCTTCCAGTCATTAGTAATACATTCCTAATCTCCAGGTGTCCATCTCCTGTCTTCCTGGGCCAAAAAAAAAAAGAAAAAAGAAAAACAAAGGAAATCCTTTAGAATCCATTCGCTGAACTAGTTTCAAAATCATGTCAACATTCATTCAACTTCTGGTGTGAATAGAGAGAGTAGGAAGATTGCAGAAAACCATACCAGTGGCTCAAGGTTAAAGAGGAATCCTGCAACCTTTGTGCACCTTTCTGTGCAAATCCTGATGGACTCATTTACTTGCCAGTGTTTAACTCAGTGCAGGATGCATTACTAAGCAATAGCAATGAGAAAGATCTCCTCATATTAAAAGGAATTTGCCATTCAGCAAGTTTATTTAATGAATATATCAATATTCATATGTTTAATTTACATATTTTCTGATGTCTTTTTTTTTCCCTGAATTCCCTCTTCTGAGGGAGAAAAAAATTACCAATGTTTAATCCCCCGGTGCATTCCCTGCCATTGTGTTGTTGTTTGCACTTGGCTTTTTACAACGTACACATAGACCATGAATTGTTTGAGTGACAGCCTACAAAAAGAATATGAATGGGGGCTGGGCCCATCATTCTGGCCAATGATGGCACAAGCTTTCTTTTTCTCCATCAGTAACATATTTCAAATGTTCTTAGCTCTATTCAAACATTACTAATACCACCTCACCCTCAGACAAGATTCTGTTCCTGCTTTAAGGAAAAGTATAAGCTCTAGAAGTCACCTCTCCCAAAGCAAGCACACAGACCCAGGGATCTCTGAAATTGCTTTCCTCTGACCCTCCTTCTCATGAGCTCCCACTAACCATCCATTATCACCAGTCTCTCCAATTGTCTTCCACCTTCCAAGCAATTGAATCTTAGTGCTGTTCATTCTTCACTCTGCTGTAAAACATTTTTTTCTTCTTCATGAAATAACTCTTGGTTAGGTTACCAATGACTTCATGTCAATCATTCCAAAGTGTTTTCCCAAACACGCATCATATAAGCACAGTCATTTTCCCTTCATTTCCATGACTGTATGATTGGGCAATATTCTTCCAATTTCATTTTTAGACTGAGCGAACTGTTGTGAGATAAAGTTCCCCCAGACTTGATTACAACTCATTTTCCTTACTCTCAGCATCTTTCTAGACTACAACACCTATGACCATGACATTAATACTATGTGCACACTAGATATTACACAAGATTTATCTCCAGGCCAGACCCACCTACCACTCTATGATCAAGACAAGCAAAGATAAATGCTGACTTGATGTGTCTCTTGTCTTCTCTCTAAACTCACATTTCCAAAATTGAATTAAAAAACCTGCCTCCCAAATCTGATCTGTTTCTATTGCCCCCATTTCAATGAATTGTGCAGTAAAGTATCTTATCATGTGAATTTAGTATAGCTTTCACAATTTTTTCTCCTGAGTCATATTCCATGTACAGTGGATTTTTGTCCATTTTACCACCTAATGATGTCTGATCCCCATCTGCTTCTATTCTCTTCTTGTTACAACTCTAGCCCAAATTCCATCAAGCCCAGCCTATAACCTCAATAATTCTTTACAGATCTTCTTCAGATACAACTTGATTTTTTATCAACATTATTTTTATGCTGAGTTGAAAAGAATGCATGTAGATGTGCATCCCTCTGCACATGCATGTAGAAGCTAGAAATCAATACTGTGTCTTTATTTATTGTCTTCTACCTTGTCATCTTTGATACAGCTTCTTCCACTGGATATGGAGAGCACCAATTTCAAGACTGGCTGGCCAATGGGCTCTAGGAATCCTCCTGTCTTTTCCTTTCCAGCTCTAGATATACTGGCACATACATGCCTGGCTTCATGTAAGTGCTGGAAATACAAACTCAGGTTCTCATGCTTGCCTAGCAAGCACTTTGGAGAATGAGCCATCTTCTCAGGTCTGCTCTTTTGTTCTTAAAATACCTCTACTCAAGAGCATGTTTGCTATGACCTACTGATAATCCTCGAGTACCACAAGAGGCCCCTTTCTTATCCTTCTGATATCATTCAGGTATCTTTAGATGGATGAGTGTCAGGTGTTTTTGGCTTGCTGTAGAAACTTTGTTGACCATCCCTGACTCTCATCCTCTACCTAGTTGGAACCCATTTGCCCTCAAGAAAGATATCCCTGAGAAGAACAAATTGTGTATCATTTCCTCTTCTAGCATCAGCATTAAGAATCTGTCTCTTATGGTGCTTTTCAGTTGCATAGTTTTTAAACATTTGTTTATATGCATGCTCCACTATAGAACACATAAAGTATAAGATAGCAGGAATCTCCTTTGTATCTCTGTCATTCTATCTCCAGCACCTAGAATAGCCAACCAATATATTTCAAATGCTCAAAATAATGAATGAATAATTTACTATTTTGCTCTTGTATTCATATTATATTTAGAATACCTATTTTTATGACTTTAAGGTTAATTGTAAGCATTTGCAAGACTTCTTACATGACTGTCATATTTATCAGTTTACTTTAGCACTTTATTTTTGATGATATGCGAAAATGCTGTTTTTTAATAAATGAGGAGCATTCTGGCTATAGAAACCACATCTATTAATCAATGTTTGTATCTGCAGGACCAGTATAGTACCTTGATGATGGCAAGTTGTCAAAAAGTGGAGAAAAAAGGACGAAGCCAAGTTCAATAGAGATATGACCTGTGTAGGAGCTATGAAGCTGACCTCCTGGCTTTGTCATTGTGTGACCATAAACAAATGGATTAGTTTCTCTAAGTCTCTATAAAAAAAATGATAATACCCATGTCTTGTATGATTACTGTGGAAATAATCTTTGTAATAATCTTTATAAATCCTAGTTTTACCACAACATACTTAAGGATGCACCTGAGACATAATATTGAGGTTATTATTCTAAAAAAACAGCAATGCATGGTGTCCTGAGCTGCCTCTGAGACTCATTACAGAAGAATAATACGTTACAGCCTCCACACAGCCCTACCTACCAAGACAACATAACATCCCTGTCAGAGAATAGTCCTAACTAGAAGGAATACAGTGAACAGCAACTAATGGTGACCACGTCTAGGCAGGGGTCACAATGAAATGGGTAGTCCAATGGGAGTCAGAAAGGGAATGGATCTAAATGGGAGGGAATGTGGGGAGAAACTGGAAGCAGTGAGGGGGGGGAACTGTAATCAGGACATATTATGTGAGAAAAGAACCTAAAGAGAAAAAACTGAAGAACAATGACAACAAAATATCAGAGTGAGTGCCGGGGTCCTATATGAATATAGCTGGATATAGCTCTGAGTTACTTAGACAAAAGAGCCCTGTCAGATTGACATATGTTTTATTATAGAGAGAGAAAACATTACAGAGACAAAAAGAACAAGTCCGCAACACAAAAGCCAAGGGGTGGACTACACTGAGCTCATTTTGTTCTGTCAGGGTAATCTAAGTGCAGGGTCCTGGCTGCCGAGTTCCGTGTAAAAAACTTGGCACAACCTGCCCAAGAGAGGCTGGTTTAGGTCGAGAGTTCCGTGCTCCAAAGTGTGACCTTCCTATGGCTTCTTTAATACAATCGTGCCTCACTGAGGATCCTCTCAGCTCTTCGCCCAGCTCAGGTATGACTCGCTCTCTCCCTGACTCACTCCATCAGCCCTCTTAAAATACAGATGCCAACTCACCAAAATATCCCCAAGGCCCCGAGCTTAAAATATAAGAGAGATGAATAAGGATTCCAAGGACTAATGCCACTGAACCATCATCATTCCCAACCAAAGTTCCTCCACCCACTCACTTAATGTACATGTGTGGCCTGTCCACAGTGCATATGGCTGGGGACACAAAATGCCTCAGTTCAAAATGGGCACAGTTGGTCTGGCAAAGGCTTCTGCTGAGCTGTTCTCTCCGTGGTTTCAGCTCCAAGCCATGTCCCCCCGAACATAAGGATGCTGAACAAGCCCATGTGGAGAAGGTTTGGAAAGTTTCAGATAAGAATTTCTGATGCAGTAGCTGACTTGCAAATGTGTGTCTGGAGCAGAGTAGTATATAAGAATCAAAGTGCCAAAAGCAGCTATTGTATGCCTGTTTCTTTTCAACATGACAACATTTTTCAGCCAACTGATCGAGGGAGTTTTCATTCAGGTTGAAAAGGACTTTGAACAACAGGAGTGTTGCCCTGCCGACACTCTAGAATTTTCTTATGAACAGAGAATAATATTTAATAACTAATTATGACAACTTCCTATTGCCTTTACTTTTTCAGCTGGGTAATATTATTTTTGTAGTTTATTCCAAATGAAGTTATAGCACGAATTTCTAACACATTAAAGGAATGAAGAGGGTAGAAAAAGAACATGGTCTCTAATCTTAATGAGCTCAGAATAAAGCCACGGAAGAGAAAAAGACAGAAAGCCTTAAATAAAAATCCAGAAGGAGAGAGTTCAGTATTCCAGTCCAGCAAGAAGCAGCTTAAGGATGTGCCACAAACTCCAAGATAGGAGAAATGACTCCAGAGAGCAGAGGTGCTGTAGGTGATGCACAAAGGTAGCCGTGAAAGAACTTGGGGGAAGGGGAGGGAGGGTCTTAGTAGGAATCCTGATTACCTTTATGGAATGAATCCTGTTAAGCTTGCAAACTTAACATGTACACACACACACACACACACACACACACACACACACAGGGAGAGACAGACAGAGAGACAGAGACAGAAAGGAGAGAGAAACTACATTGAATTGCAGAGAAAAATCAATTACAGCAATTGCTGCTATAACACTTGCTTTAAAAACATCATTTTTTATTGCAACTAGCACATCAGGGAATGATTTAGGCAAAGTGCAGGTTTCATGTTTATTTATGCATCATTCCATCACAGTCTACAGTTAGAGTAATGACAAGAACTACAGACCCTGGGTGCAATTACACCCTAACCTGTTCCCAGTTTCTCCCACTTGCTATGTGAGCTGCACCTGTTTGTGCCTGCCAACTAGTTGCAAGTAACCTCACTGCACAGAACATCAGAAATGGGATTATTTTCACAGCAAACTTTAAGGAATTACATTTATCTTAATGAATATGTATTTATCACCCATTTAATGTATAAACGTGTAACTTTTGATTAGATTTGTATCCTATTTATAATGCATAGTTGACTGTTTTCAGAGGGCAGTCCACATCCCCACTTTTCCCATGATTTCTGAAGTTATTGCTGTTATTATGTGCAGCAAGGATTTTTAGAAATACATGTGCTGCAATATAGCAGAAATGATTGTGCATTGAAAATAATTAACAATGCATTTCTGGAATGTTAATATATGTCCTTCTCTGTTATCAAATTAAACAGCGAGAGCTGTTGGACCTGGCCAAATCAACTATCTAAATTTCAGGAGTGATGAGCAAAATGGGGCACACAGAAATATCCGAAACTACAAGTGACATGACTGTAATTTCTTTTAGACAGTCACTGGCAGGTGATGCTAACAATCTATATTAGTTTTGTTCCCTATAACAATAACTGGATAAAGTGGTAAACATTAGATCATTGCAACAGTAACATGTCGATCTTTTCCCCAGTAAGTTTTACTGATGTTCCAAATTCTGTCTGTCCTCCAGATAATGAGCCCATTAAACACAAGAGGTGTGTACAGCATGACTGTGACAAAAAGCAGGCAATGGCATGATGCCATCTGGCTGAAACCAATAATCTGTAATGGAGGGTGACAACACAGGAGGAAGGGAAGGGTATAAGGAAATACAGAACAAGTCACTATTGAATCTAAGTAAGATTTTCCCATGGTTTTTACATGTTTGAGAGCATTTTGCCTCCTGGGCTTATCCTTTCTGTCCAACAACTCTCCCAAATACACTGAATCACACACAGACTCTGCTGCCATAACCAGAAATAGATGTTTTTCCCCAGAATCCTATGGTAAGCGAGCTCCCCTAAATTCATGAGTTAGAAGCTCGGTGCCTAGTACACTAGTGTTAAGGTGACCAGGTCATGGAGATGGAACCTCATGAATACCTAAGCAACATTAGCATTAGGACAGACTAGTTATTATTAGATAGTTAAACATGAAATATCATGAAGACAGTCCTCCTTATCATACCCTCTCCACTTCACATACACATGTGCCTTGTCACGCATAAGACGATATAGAATGCAGCCCCTTGTCAGCTGCCACCACCATATCCCTGCCCCCATCCTCCAGAAAAGCAATTTCAATACTTTCATATATAAATTGCCCAGTCTAGTATTCTATTATAGTAACAGAAATAGACTCAGACTCTATGAATTCAGTCCTGTGTTTTGTCTTCATAAAGTACAGCATATTGACGAGATCATTTAGAATGCCCCTACTGCCAGAACATCTTCCCAGTTTTTTCTTCCTGAAGATTTAGTTATGAAAAATATCTCTTGCATTTATGCAAAAAAGACAAATTCTGAAAAGTCACATTCAATCACTATGAAGTCCTGGTGCCCTCCTGATAACTACCCCTGCTCCAATAACTCACCCTAGCCTGGCTCTCCACAGACCCACTTAATAATTATTATCTTCCAGTTTGATAAGCTAATAACCTTAACACATTCATCTTGCCAGATTATGTGAGGGTAGAAATTAGAATAATTACTGCAAATCATATTACAGGCCTTGGGCAAAGTTCACCATCGTGATCCAAGAAGCCAGAAGGTGATGTGTCTAAAAATCAAGATTTCTGAGTCATTGTCTGTTCTGAGTCTGTGCTGACTCCCTTCTGATCTTACATAGGGTATTTCATCCAGATCCCTATGCTCAGAGCTCTTGAACTCCTCCATCCCACTGTGTGAATGCTGCCTGTTCCAGAAGCATATGTCCTGCACAGCAGAGCAACAGTGTCAGAGAGCAGCCAAGCCAGTTGAGCTAAAATGGTGGGAGAAGGGAAGGCAGTTTCTCATGCGACAAGAGGACCTCTCTCCATCTATTCCTAGTGATTCTAAGAAGAAAAATAAGCATAAAGGGGATGAGAAGAAACACTGGGATTCCAAGTTTGTTAGAATTGTTCTAATATTTTTCTCCTCTCAAAAACAGCTGAAATATGATGACTTTCTAGCCCCAGTCTTTTAGAGGAACACATACCAATGCCCTGAGCTATAAGCATGAGCCAAAGAGATGCCTTGTGCTAGGTAACGGGAGAAATTAAAGGTAAATACCCCAACCAAGCTCCTTCAAAGTTCCACCCTCTTCTTGATGCCAAACACAACCCCAGACCCTGAGTAAAGGAGTAAGAATGGACAGGTCTTAATCCTTCCTACACTGTTGCAGTAGGATGGGAATCCCAGCCCCAATTTGTGAGGTGACTAGGCCTTTTAAAGGCCCTTTAACAAGAGAATGAGAGAAAGACATCAAGAAGGCTCAATCAGGATTGGAAAAACTAGTGAATATGTTGGGGCCAGCTGTACTTAAGGGTTGGCCATTGAGAAATTTGGAATTCTATCCTATACAAATAGGAGCTAGGCTTCCATCTCTTTTGATAATACTTTTTTGTGTTTTGTTTTAAGGAATGATGGGATTGTTTACTTTAGAAATACAGTTGGATTGTGTGAGATACACAGACACAGCAAAGGTAGCAGAGAAATGGTCCGCAACGGTAAGCTTTTTTCTAGTAAATGATCCTCCAAAAAATGGTGGTTAGGAGTTCCTGGAGCATTGGCTGAAAAGCACAGCACCTTGTCCTGGCAGCTCTGATCTTTCCTTCTTATGTAGATGCTAGCAAGACTAGAATTTCCACGGTTGGATAGACTATCAGATCATCTCAGGGATGTGCCCTTGGACTCTCAGAAACTGTTGCTGGGATGGTTGTGTTTGTTTGTTTGTCTTTTAACATGGAGGGAGGGAAGGATGTGTCATTTACATTGAAGACCTTATCATAGTCATAGATCAAGTTGAAGAGATTTAAAGAAACATAGCAGAGTGTGGTCAGGAAAAGAAAATGTCTCCAAAGGAGACATTTTAGAAGCCAAAGGAGCTATCTGTCCACTGCAAACTGACAGCATTCACATGTCAAGTCACTGTAAACAGGAATCCCTTTAGCATTGGCCAGCTTGGCAGTCTAGGTGCAGTGGCAGGGCTGTGGATGTGGAAATGCATACAGTAGATGAGGAACCAGGAAAAGAATTAAGAAGCAGAGAGAAAGAGAGCAGCTATGTATGATAAGCAAACAAGAATGTGCTTCCAAGTGACTGCCCTGCCAAGCTTGCTCTACACCAGAAAGGCCAGGCTGCTCTGCAGTGTACCAGATGGGCTTGTCGAAGGTCTTTAAAATATTCTTTTAACGCAGACTGAGAAGAACCTATTTGAATATGTCTTGCTTTGCTTCTGCCTAGCAAACCCCTCTGTTTCAATAGCTTCAGTCCTTTTAATCACTACCAACATTCATCCAGAGGGTGTTTCACTACAAAAATGGTTTTGTGACATGCTCATTTTGAACAACATCACACTCTAACCTTGCTCTGTCAACTACAATAGTTTCCATTTCCTTACTCACGGAAACATTGTAAACATCGCTACTTCCAGAAGAGATTTGCACCTATTTCACAGATGGTTTCCCAAGTTGCACTGCTCCAAAACATAGTTTGACAGCATGCTTCTCTTGATAGAATCTAACATTGCTTTATGCACTGCAACAGTGAGAACCTTAATCTCTAGCATGATCTTGAACATCATCATGTACTAAAAATGAGTTTCTTCTTCATGCACAGCCTCACTCTCTCTTCTCCTTTTATATTGTCCCAAAGTTCGATGATTATGACCTAATGCTGTCCATAGCTCCTGACCCTTTTTTCCATTTCCCTTCCTGTCAGTTCCTTCCCTGTCTTCCAATTTCAAACATAAATTCAACTTTAGCAGCTCCAAACACAGTGATGCCTACCATTGCCAACCACAATGCAGGCTACCCAGATAAACTAAATTCCATAAAACTAATGAATAAAACATAGGGCATATTGTTCTAACAACTCTACTTCTACTCAAAAAATGTACTGTCCTGTCTTTTTCTCCTTCCAGGTAAATAAAAACCACTGTTTTTTTTTTAAATTTTTTTATTCGATATAATTTATTTACATTTCAAATGATTTCAAAACCACTGTTTTAGAAGTGATATGATAGTGCTTACTGCTTAAAATATGATATGAGAACATATAAATATACACAAATACAATAATTATGCTATTATGCTGTATTATATGATATTGTTGTATGATGTCATATCATATTATATTTGGTAGATTTGGTAGATGGAGGTCTGTTGGCTTAAAAGAGAATGAGAATTCTATAAAGGGTAGGAATCAAATGGCCATATATTTGTATGAGTATATGCAACTGTCAAAACTTACAGATTCCTACAATAAGGATTATAAGATGTAAATAAATTTGAATTTTAAAGTGAATAATAAACATAAAACATTATCAGACATTTCAAGGATCATTTTATTCCTCCTTTAACATCATGAGCATAAAAGCTGCTCTATGTTTTTTGGGCTATTTTTTGTTTTGTTTTGTTTCTTATTCCTCTAACACCCATAATTCCAGTACCACACCAGTCTGTTCATTTCCTAAGCTCTCATATTAATTTAGTCTAGACACACAAAGAAAATAGAGTCCCTACAAAAGGTAGTCATTCTTGGTAAATGACAAAAAGACAATATTGGAGAAGGACAAGGTCTCACTATGTAGCCCTGGCTGGCCTGGAACTCACTATACAGACAAGGCTAGCCTGGGATTCATAGATATCTGCCTGTCTATGCCTCCCATTTGCTGAGTTTATTGATGTGATCCACCACAGTTGGCCTAAGACAATTTTTTGAAGGGACATGGTCAGAAAATGTATAATATATCATTTGTAGAGGCACTAAACAGGAAATATAATGCAATAAACTTTCCAATAACCCCAGTTAATTGCAAACTGCTTGTGCTCATCCTTCAGAACAGGAAGTTATGCAAGGAGAGATGTGGGGAGCAAGTACGGAAGGGAATGAGGCTGCGCACGTGGCTTACACAGGTGAGCCAGACCTGACCATGCAGGCGATGTCACATTCTCCACTTCCTGGAACTGAAGTCAACCCTGGCTGCTTAGAACAGCAAAAGCCTTCTCTGATGGAGGACACGCTAGTTCACAGACTCAGTAGGAGGCTACTTAGACAAATGCTAGGACACATAAGCTGCCAGACAGCAAAGATAACCACCACCATTCCATAGCAATTATTAGAACTAGGACCCTGTTTCTGCCAGCACTGAAAAATAACAGATACAACTCTACTGATGCCAGAGGTCAGGTCTAACAGCATCTTCAGCCAGGCTTTAACCTGCTTCAGAGTCTAAAGCCCCATCTGAAGTGCATGACCACAGTCCCAGTGATTGCCAGAGTGTGAGAAGAAGTAGGAACAGCTTCCCTCCAAACATCCACACTGCAGGCATCTGCCCAAAACAGCAAACAGAAGAATGTTAGTCCCCCCACAAGCCCAAGACTGACAACTGCCAAACTGCATCACTTTTTTTTTAGCATGGTTGGTGTACAGAACCTCTACAATATCCTTCCTATTCCTGATTCCCCTTGCAGAGTAGGGGAGGGGGTGTGACTGTCTCAGTCTGTAAGTCTCCCTCTACCATGCTTAGACAATATCACATTTTAAACTGTGCGCTATTCTTTGAGCATCTCTGACTCGTCTTCCCCACTGGGCAGGTGCCTTTTGAAGGCAGGTATTTCTTAATAGTCATGTGCCTTTTATTTCACCCTTATCCCTGCTTGGAATAGTGCCGTCTAAAAGCTAGCTGCCTCGTGCATGTCTGTGTTCCTCACAGGACTGTGTTCCAAGGCAGTTCAACACGTGCAGTTGGAAATACGCCACTTCCATTCGGCAGGATCCAATTCTTCCAAAGCAGACCTCTTTCAACACGGCTTACAGGAGATCTCTGCCTTAAAGGCTTCTGTCTAGAACCAAACCACAGTAGCATGGATTATAAACCAGCCCAAACCACTGAAGATTATATGATGTGAGTGTGGTTTTGGAACCACCCAAGACCTGGCATAAAACCTCACTGAGGCTGCCAGCATGCTCTCTAAAGGAAGCAAAACAAGGATTTGGGCCCACAGTGGGATGTTCAGGGAATCCCTGCTTTCAGAGCCTTGTCCAACATTGCACAAACCAAACAAAAGAAAAGGCCTTTGAACGGCACTGCCTATGACAAAGAGAATAGCAGAACCTAAAGAATACTTATTATTTTTCTGTCTAATCTTGGGAAGCAAAACAATGTGTCACTTAGTTCAGAAAGGGAAAGGGGATTGCATTAATGGAGTGGAGAATCTCCCTGCCTACTTTAATGCAGAAATCGTTAAAAAGGTTGTAATGAGAATTTTATCTCTTCCTCGGATGCTACCCTCATACAATGGCTCGTATTTTCAGTTGTCATTAGCATCAAGTGACACATCTCTAGACCCACCTCTCCAGGAAATTGTAATAGCCCTCATCGATAAGGTTATTGAAAAGCAATAGAACAGAACACATTGTATCCCTTCCCATGGCATTTACAGCATTTCTTAAAAAATAAAAAAAATCACAAAGGCATTGTTATTTGCTGCCAAGTTTGAGCTTCAATCAGGTTTTAGGTTAAGGAGCCTGTCTAAGTGGTGTTTGATGAGTATTCTGAGAGAGAGGGATAAGGAGAAGTTGCAAAGTCCAGAGAGGGATTTGAGTACCCCACTGACAAAGACAAATGGTAACAAGATGGACTTCTAAGACTGCTGGCCTTGTAAGGTGCATAAAGGTTGGCCTTGCCTCTGTTGCATGCAACAGGAAGAAGAAAGGCCGTGTTCCCAATGTTACCTTTTTTTATGAGCTCTTATTCTGAACTTCTGCCATCAGCCAGATTGCAAGTAAATGGGCAAGAATTCTTTAGAGAACTGATTTATTTTATCAAGGAGACCATAAAGAACAGTGCTGGCCTAAGAAGGCTGACTCAAACCAAAGGGGGCGTCAGTGACCCTTTCATTATGAACAACCATATAGTGAACCGACATGATACTCTGTGACTGTTCTAGGTGGAAAATAATAGGGTTTTCTGGTGTGATGACACATATACTTCAAAGAACAATAAGATCCATAAAGACAGAACATCATAAAGGTCACTGAGCCCCACTGTAGTATAAGAGAAAAAGATGGGGACTACCAGCAGGAAGCCAGCTCTCCTGTCTCTAACCCCCATCCTGTTTCTGGAGTTCTCCTACTTTCTACCCCACCACAGTCACCATGGCCCTTCCCTTTCATAGAAGTGGTCATAGGAGATGGAGAAGGAGCCTTTGTGCAGAGGCTGAGAGTAGGTTGCAGTGGTCAGTTCAAACTAATGTCAAGGTCCAGTGGCTGAAGCCAGGAAAAAAAATCTATGGCTAACATACTTCTCTTCTATATGAGATTCTTACACACGTCTTTCTCCTTCTACCATCTGTTCAGTGGCCATGATTAACTCAGCAGCACTCCCAACTGCATGACTCAAATATGATGAACTGAACCAAAATTTCTAGGTCATCTTGAAAGAATCAAGAGAACCTATAGGGATCTGCCCCAGGTCCTCTGATCCACAACTTGGTCAACATAAGGGAATGTGTGGCTATGGAGGTGCCTAAGCCCAGCTGGTCTAACTGCAATGCAAGCCCTAAACCAAAAGCGCAAGGAAAACACACAGGAACCTGAAAGACTGCAGGAATAAGAGAGTCATGGTGCCTGTGGCTGCATAGAGTTTCCTAAAAATGACAGGGAAAATGCACCCATGATTTTGAACAAGAGTCGCCTAAGCAAGACCAACTTGATGACTTTGGCTGCTACAACAATGTGACTGACAGAAATTCCACATAGCCCTAGCTCTAGAAGAAGAGTGAGCTAAAGGGGTTCAATGATTGCTGAGAAGGAGAATCAGTTGCCTCCAGGGACAAATTAACACATAGGTTGTCCAAGACCAAGAGGCCAGCCATGGATATATGCATAGACAAGCAAATCTAAATGTAAACTCAGGAGGGTATATATGTGTAATGACGATGTGTACAGAAGAGATCGTGAATCTGGAAGGAGGATGAAGGATTTAGAGAAGGAAGAAAGAGGAATGGAAATAATGAAAGAGATATGTTCATGTATAAAGTTCTAAAAAACAAAAAAAAAAAAAACCTTCAGAAAAGCATTTAATATATTAAGCTGGAGTTAACTCGCCAGCCAAACATCTTCTCATCAGCCTTTTATCCATCAGAATCTGATTAACACTAAATGAAAAGACAGTGAAGAATGAAAGCAGCCTACTACCCATGGGACCTATGGGTCTTGCCAGGGACTCAGCTTTTTCTGCTTCTGGCCCATAAAGATGTTTGTGTCAGTGCAGCAGTGTAGGGGAATACCAAAACAGGGAAGTGGGAAGGGGTGAATGGGGGAACAGGGGGAGGGAAGAGGGCTTATGGGATTTTCAAGAATCAAGGATAGGGGAAATCATTTGAAATGTAAATAAAGAATATATTGAATAAAAAAAGATGTTTGTGTCTTTAGAATCAGTAAGAGACCAAGTTATTTCATCTCCTTTGTGAATGGCAATGGAACATGCTCATAAAAGAGGAAGAAGAGAAAAGCTCTGTAACCTGGGAGTGGTCTCCTTCATAATAAAAGGCTTACTTCTTCCCAGAATTTTATCAGCAATAAAATTAGAGGCAGAGCCAGATGATCTTTCAAAATCTGTTCATTTTTTAACATTTTAGTAATCTACATCCCTGAGGTTATTCACACCTGTTTGTATGTGGTTTTGACTCTCTATTCTTTATTGCTTAGCTGGTAAATGAAATGTCAGGCTTTCTATAGTTTCTAAGAGTCTGTGTGTTGAGTAGTACACATTACTTGGGTAATGTGACCTTGGAGAGGCTTTCAGCCCAAGGGTCTCAGTTTCCAAATCTTTAAAGCAGGCACATGACTCAGAATGTTATTTTAAGTCTAAATGTCATAAGAATGGGAAGGAACCTAAGGTACTGAAGCTAATAATTGATTCAGATGCAACACTTAAAAAATCTTGGGCTCTTGCTATCTTTGATTCTTACTTATTTGAGACATAGTTTCAGATATGAAGAGTAGACTGAGAAAAGAAGATAACCTTAATTCCTTGAGATCAATAAATCTTTCTAAAAATATATAGAACTGGAGAACCAGTGGGCATTTTAGAAAACTCTAACACCATTTTAAAAACCTACTAATGCTACTGGTTTTCATACTATTGAAAAGATAAATGGACTGAGAAAGAAATTAGGGAAATGACAACCTTCACAATAGTCACAAACAATATAAAATATCTTGGTGTGACTCTAACCAAACAAATAAAAGATCTGTACAACAAGAACTTCAAGTGTCTGAAGAAAGAAATCAAAGACCTCAGAAGATGGAAAGATCTCCCATGCTCATGGATTGGCCCCTGGATGAATATAGCAAAAACGGCCATCTTGCCAAAAGCTATCTACAGATTCAATGCAATCCCCATCAAAATTCCAATTCAACTCTTCTTAGAGTTAGAAAAAGTCATTCTCAACAATAAAGGAATTTCTGGGAGAATCACTATCCCTGACCTTAAGCTGTACTACAGAGCAAATGTGATAAAAACTGCATGGTATTGGTACAGTGACAGGCAGGAAGATCAATGGAATAGAATTGAAGACCCAGAAATGAACCTACACACCTATGGTCACTTGATCTTTGACAAAGTAGCTAAAACCATCCAGTGGAAAAAAGAAATTTTAACAAATGATGCTGGTTCAACTGGCGGTCAACATGTAGAAAAATGCAAATTGATCCATTCTTATCTCCTTGTACAAAACTCAAGTCCAGTGGATCAAGAACCTTCACATAAAACCAGATACAATGAATCACATAGAAGAGAAAGTGGGGGAAAGCCAAGAGCACATTGGCCCAGGGGAAAATTTCCTTAACAGAACACCAATGGCTTATGCTCTAAGATCAAGAACTGATAAATAGGACCTCATAAAATTGCAAAGGATACTGTCAATAGCACAAAATGGCAACCAACAGATTGGGAAAAGATCTTTACCAATCCTCCATCTAATAGAGAGCTAAAATCCAATATGTATATAAAGAACTCAAGAAGATAGCCTCCAGAGAACCAAATCGTCCTATTAAAAAATGGGAAACAGAGCTAAGCAGAGAATTCTCAACTGAGGAAACTGGAATGGCTGAGAAGCACCTAAAGAAATGTTCAACATCCTTAATCATCAGGGAAATGCAAATCAAAACAACCCTGAGATTCCACCTCACACCAGTCAGAATGGCTAAGATCAAAAACACAGGTGACAGCAGATGCTGGCAAGGATGTAATGAAAAATAAATGCTCCTCCATTGCTGGTGGGATTGCAAGATAGTAAAACCACTCTGGAAATCAGTTTGGCAGTTCCTCAGAAAAGTAGACATATTATTACCTGAGGACCCAGCTATATCACTCCTGGGCATATAACCAGAAGATGTTCCAATATGTAATAAGAACACATGCTTCACTATGTTTATAGCAGTCTTAATTATAATAGAAGCTGGAAAGAACCCAGATGTCCCTCAATAGAGAAATGGATACAAAAAATGTGGTGCATTCACACAATGGAATACTGCTCAGCTATTAAAAACAATGACTTCATGAAATTCACAGGCAAAGGGATGGAATCAGAAAATATCATATTCAGTGAGGTAAACCAATCACAAAAAAATACATATGGTATGCACTCACTAATAAGTGGATATTAGCCCAAAAGTTCAGAATATACAAGATACAATTCACAGACCATATGAAGCTCAAGAAGAAGAAAGACCAAATTGTGGATGCTTCAGGCCTTCTTAGAAAGGGGAACAAAATACTCACAGGAGGAAATATGGAGGCAAAGTGTGGAGCAGAGACTGAAGGAAAGGCCATCCAGTGACTGCCCTGTCCAGGGATCTAGCCCATATACAGTCACCAGACCCTAACCCTTCCGCAGATGCTGGGAAGTGCTTGTTGACAGGAGCCTGATATGGTTGTCTCCTGAGAGGCTCTGCCAGAGCCTGACAAATACAGAGATGGATGTTCACCGCCAATCATTGGACTTGGTGTGGGGTCACCAATGGAGGAGATGGAGAAGGAACTGAGGGAGCTGAAGGGGTTTGCAACCCCATGAGGAGAAGCAACAGTGTCAAACAGCCAAACCCCACCCCCGGAGCCCCTGGGGACTTGGCTACCAACCCAAGAGTACACATGAAGTGACCCATGGCTCTAGCCACATATGTGGCAGAAGATGGCCTTGTTGGATATCAGTGGGAGGAGTGGCCCTTGGGCCTGAGGCCCAAGGTTAGGGGAATGCTATGGCAGGAAGGCAGGAGTGGGTGCATGGGTGGGTGAGCACCTTTATAGTGGCAGGGGGAGGGAGGATGGGATAGGGTTTTCCTGAGGGGATAGCTGGAAAGGCAATAACATTTGAAATTTAAATAAAGAAAATATTTAATAAACAGGGAAAAAGTCTTTCGGTAGAAAACTTGTCAGCATAAAATATTTTTATGAGCATCATGTTCTCAAAAAAAGAGGAGCTTAGGGGGCCTTTGTGACAAAGCTTTGGCACTCCCTTGCACAGGAATTTTATTTCATGTCTTTGCTTCACAAGAGACCCTTAATTGTGATCTGTTAAGATATTCTAGTGAGCTGTTGATTCATTGAAATTCACTAGCTTTATTGTCAAGCTATAACAAATACACATTAAAAATAGATGAGTTCAGCTATGCAGGACACAGCTAAACTTAAGCCCAGAGGAGCTAGAACATGTGAGGAAGAGTCATTGTGTCAGTCATTGATTCTAAAGTTAGTTTCCAAGCATGTTTCCACCTAGGGCTGCATACGCCGATCATAGCTCAACTCTGATCATCAATGAGCCTGGTCTGTAACCATTCTCTGCACGGGCCAGATGGGTGAGGGGCTGTGAAACACTCCTGCCCCTTGGAAATGCTGAAAGAATGAGTAATCTGACCTCAACAGGGCCCAGAAGAAAGGAGGATATAGTCAGGAACAAGGCGGGCTCTCTCATGCACAGTTTTGGGTTTCGCCATTTCACTTACGGGAAGACTACACAGCTCACCTCATACATTTTATCCTGTAGGTATTACATCATCTCAAATTGCACTGACCGAAGATATAGAAGAGGTCAGTAAGATCCGTTATAGTACCTACTCTGAATTTTTCTTTTAAAATTTGCCATTATTAATCTCCCTCAAGATCCTAATTCATAAGCAAACTTCAACTTTCTAGGTATTCATATATAGAGGGGGAAAATCATAACACATAAAGCAGTCAATATTAACTACAGTACCAGCCATGTACTGATGGTTTGGAGCATAGCTAAGAAACTGGATATAGGGGACTACTGTACTACAGCTCACAACAGGTAAAGGGTCATTACAAACAGATTTGATTATTCTGAAAATGGCACCAATGATGATGACAGTAAAGATGACGATCGTAATGACTGATATGTGTACTGAGCATGTGCACACCAGACGTCATTCTAAATGCTTTAGACATCTCTTGTACGCTCATAAAACTTGGCCACTCGGATCTATATCCCTTGAGCTCCCTATCTGTATCACCCAGGGGTCAGGCGGGTTCCCCTGCCAGCTGCCTGTGTTTGGCTACAAGACTGCAGGACGGAGGATGGAGAAGACAACATGTTTCTCCCGGCTTCCCTGGGCCTTGAGCAGTCTGAAAAGACCAAGGGGCATTTCCAATGTCTTGTCTGATTTCATCATAATCCCAGCTTCCTCTATGTGCCATAAGCCACTCAAATAATACTGCTTTCAAATGGCAGATTCTGCATTTTGAAGTTAGTGGGTGATTCTTGTTCTCACTAATATTTGGATTTTCTGGCAATGCCATATGATGGCTCAGCTCTTCTTCACCTGAATAATAAATTAAATAATCAAAATTATTTTCTTAATTTGGGAGTCATTATACTTTTATTTCTTTAGATAACAAAACAGAGAAATGGTTTTTATAAAATTACAAATGTGGACCCAGTAATTTTTAAATTGATGACTCTTGAGTACCACATAATTCTCTCACTCTTGTGGGACTAGGATATTATATGTATAATATAGGATATTAGGCTTCTATATGTTTCTTGTTTCATAAACAATGAATCCTTATTAATATACCATCATGATACAAATCATCCCCCAAAATACATGGACATGTATTTTCCCAACTATGAGATTTCTGGTCTACATAGTATGTGCCTAAGTAGTCATTAACATGGCTTCTTGATCATTCCTGAGTACTTTAAATTCATTGTTAAATTCATGACCTTTACTGCAACTGAGTACCAGTTCCTTATGGAGCAGAAGGATGTATCAATGCCCTATTAGACAGTATCATTTAAGTGGCCGCCATCCTTGTTCTCCAGTAAGTATATTTATTCAGTAAGACACTCCTCTCCCACTCTGCCTTATAAAGTGTCAAATAGTCATACCTTTTTTAAGAGTGGTTCTCTTACACTACCTACTCTAGACTTATAACAAAACCCAAAAAAATGGTGAACACACAGAAATGGATAGTTTAATTACACACAAAAATATACTCAGTTTAAATTCTCCTTAATTTCTATACATGTTTATATTTTTATACATACATTTTTATAAATACATATTATTTATAGTGAGTCATTTATTAAATTAAAAAGTTTTATATATATATATATGTGTGTGTGTGTGTGTGTGTGTGTGTGTGTGTGTGTGTACAGAAATAATTTCTAACAGTTTTGATACAGTTTATTCAGTTTTAACTTCCTAAAATTTAAAATAAATCCAATTGACTTATTGATTTTTAAAATAATAATGTCAACCTGTAAAAAATGAAGAATGTCATAAAAATAAAAAAAATCATTAGAACTTAGGGAGAAAAACCCTATTAATTCATTTTTTCCTTAAGAAGCCTTTATTTTTAACTAGTTAATATTGTATATTGTTTATGCTCCTGCTTTTTTTAAATTGGCATCATATTGCATTTTCTTTACTATTTAACTAAATGTAAATGTTCCCACTTGTTAAATAGTTGCATAAAACTATAGGAAATAGACCTCCCACAACTTTGCCATGCTTCGAGTCTTAGGTGATATGTAGCGTTAGTAGTATTTCTCTGATCATCACTTTAGAAAGAGGAGCATATTCCATTGGCCAGATTTCTGAAATGGGGTGAATTTCTAAAAGTATAGTTATTGAGCCAAGGGAGTATGTTTAAATGTTTGAGACATGTCACAGAACTGTTTTCCAGAATAATTTGAATTTCCATATAAATGATAAAAATCACTGAAGTGCTTCTAAAAACTATTCATGGGCTCTAAAACTTGTTTTCTTCGGGGACCATCTTGCTCCTCTTCACTGAATCAAGTACAAAGCTACTTGCTCAATTAAGACCTTTGAATGGATGGATGACTCCTGTTTTCCTTCACTTCTCATTCCCTTCCCCTTTAAAATCTTACAAGAACAAAGAAATGGAGAATACGTATGCAGCACGCATCAATTTGTAATAGATTTTGAATTTTTTTCAGAATGAATTTCCCATTTTCATGAAGTTCATGGTAATGAAGTCTCTTTTTTTTTTGTTTTCCATTTGTCATATTCCTGTTATACTTCTGGGGAAATTGAACTAGGATATCCTCCTTGGTGCTAAGTGGCTCTGACAATGCAGAGAAGCTGTGGGACTCGTTCACAGCATCCTAACACAAGTTAAAGAAGATGCCCTGTTGATGTCCAGGCAGTAATAGGAACAAAAGGAAGCTACAATTTTCCTTCTCTGTCCGCCTTGCAGAATTTTAGAAAAGTATTCATATACTGTTCTCTAATATCTCAAATTACCATTATTTACCACCTCTTATGAAAATGACAGGAAAAAATTGTTCAATCCATTTTCCCTGGTTTTGCAAATTGCCATTCTAATATTCATAGCTTGCCCAGTGCATTGGACAGTCATGATGATTCACAGTGAGATATTAGGCTACACTCACAAATTGGGATGTGTATCACCTGGCCCCAGCTCTGCCACTAATCATGAGATCTAAGCCACTTCCAGTATCTCAGGATCTGGTTTTTATATCTGTAAAATATGAACATTGCTTTCCTAATGTTCAGCAAACTTCCTTGCATTTTTTCATTTCTGTTTCTTCTCCTTCTGCTTCTCTTATTTAAAAAGACAATTGAGGTTATAACATAAATTATATTATTTTCCCCTTCTCCTTTCTTCCTCAAAACTCTCTCATGAAATGCCTCTTCCTGCTCTCTTTGAAATGCTTAGCCTGTAAAAAAATTATTGCTGTACACACACAAAAATATGCATACACACATACATATGCATGCATGTATACATGCATACACACATATACATATATTTCTATATAACATAAATCTAAGAAGTCTGTATGATGTCATTTGTATTGAAGGAAAACCTGCAGTAGCCACTTTATTAAACAGCCTAATCCCTATCTATATTCCAATTATTAATCCTTATACCCACAGATGAGAAACCATTTCAAGAAACTACAAAGGATCAAATTTCAGAGTTGTGGAACCGATTCATCCCTTCCACTTCCTTGTCTCATGCCTCAAACACAGGGCAGAGGAAATCCAAGCACCAAGTTGAGAAATAGGATGTGCACCCAGCAAAATAATATTAAATAAATATGTCCCCTAAAATACTAATATACTAAGAATTTAATATTTTTAATTATAAAAATCTTAAATATGGAAACGGTCATCACACTAAATTTCATTTAACATACGTTGGTCTTAGCAGAAAAAGAATTTTCAGAAATAGCCTGGGAACTGTGACACATTCGTTGGTGAAATAGTTATTTATACATTAGAGATGAAGAGTCTTATGAAACAGTGCTAAGCCCAATTTCTCAAAATTCAATTTCCAATTTAATAACCTCTGTGGAACTCTACGGTACTTATTCACTTTTCTTTAGCTTGTTTCTCTATTGCAAACACTCTTTAAGGAATTTATATTACTTTTTAAATTTAATATACATTTTAAAGGCAAAAAAATCTAAAAGTTGCGCTATAGTCTGGATGCTGAATGTCCCCCAAACACCTAGACAATGAAGGGTTGGAGCCAGAACGGTGCTAATGGGCGACAGTGGAACCTCTGCCAGGTGAGGCCGGCTGCAAAGGCTTTAAATCACTCATATGCACCCTTAAGGAGGAATATGGTTGGTCATGCTCCATCCTCTTCCTCTTTTGCTTCTAACTATGAGCTGAACAGGTTCACTTCACTACACACTTGGCTGTTATGCGGTGCCTCCCATGGGCCCAAAGGGAAGGGACCACACACTTGTGAACTGAGACCTTCAAAATGCTGAGCTAATGAGAACATTTTCTCTGTCATTTTAGTTCTAATCTTCTGTGGCTATTTTGGGGTTAACAATATAGAGTAAAGAAAACTAAGAACTCAAGCAGCAGGACTGAATTATATATATATATATATATATATATATATATATATATATATATATATATATTGTTAATTAAAGTCTCCAGGCTTTCTCAGCTGTGGTGGATGCTACCAGATCTTACAATTATCAGCTTCTACATTTTAGGAAAATCAAAGAGACTGTACACATTTCTCTGGGTAGCAAATAGCTTATATTTCATATATATATATATATATATATATATATATATATATATATCCATCCTTTAACAGATTCAAAGATCAAAATTACATTTCAAACTGTTGACATTTACTATGGGAGGTATAGATTTTCAAGTCAAAGTTCATGAATGTAATGCGGAGCTCAGACTAGAAGAAAGTAAGATGGGTCGGTCTGGAACTTAGAAATAAGATAGCTAAATAAAAACCCCAAAAGATGAAAGCAATTTTTTCCTCTAATCACCATCACTGGGATTTACTGAGATCCGTAAAGGAGAGACATCGGAATGCTAACATTTGCTAATGTCTCTTATATTTTTTGTGCACTGAAATTAGTGACCTCCAAGTCAGCTTTTAAGGGTTGAAACAACATTATTTGCACATGTCAGGACACTATGGGGGAATGTTTTAGGAAGTGATTTAGGAAGCCATTGTATAATGCCTCTTTCAAAAAAACAACAACAACAAAAAATAGTAGTACCTGCTTCATTAAGCACCATGACAAGCTCAGGGAGAAGCTTGCTACATACATGGAGTACAGGATTTCAATTTGTGAACTATTTGCTTTAGTCCCCTAACTAGGATATGACGACTTTCCTGGAGATTGTAGGAAAGGAATTCAAATAGCGTCATCTGCTAGAACAACCTCGCTGAAATCATTATCCTGGCCAATTGTCATGTCAAATAAATCAAATAAATAAATACACAAGCAAGCGTAAGCCCCCTGTGTTGGAGCAGCCTGGCTATTGTCCACGCTCACATCTGAGCTCCAGCTTCATGAACCACGGCTTCAGCAGGAGCCCATTCGCTCGCTAATTTGAGATTGTAGAGATTTGTGGATAGAGTCTCATATCTTTCCACAGATGACCTCCAGTAGCCTCACACGCACAAGACTTCAGCTTCCCTCACCTAGGGCACAACTCTGTCCTCCAAGACTGTACAATCCAACTTTAGCTAACACCTTTCCTGTCTCTCTATGATAGAGCATCAAGCCCCTTCTCAGAAAGCAGCTGAGGCATGCTAACAACCTCCGGTGAGTTTATCGCCTTCTGAATCATCGGCAGCAAGGGCCACAAAGTTTCATAGGGATGCTGGACAGGCTCCATAAGGAATGAAAAGATGGCCAGCGAGACCAGGGAGTCAGAGGATGAAGGCTTGCACATGAGGAGGCATCACTGCTCAGCGCTAAGGGTTTGTCAGCACAGCACACAGAAGTACAGTACACCTAATGTCATGCCATTCAATAATCCATATACGCTTGTGTATTTGTGTATATATGTATATATTTATACATATGTATATACTTATATACATATGTACACATTTATACATATGTACAAGTATATATTTATACATATGTATATGCATATGCATGTGTGTATATATATATGCATACACATACATACATACATATATAAAATAAGTTAGTTTAAAAATACCAATCCTATTTTTCTTTCTGAAATATTTGGGGTCAAACAAAATATACTAGTTTAGGTTTATGTTGCTCAAAAAGTATATATTCAGATATGGGTTACTCTAAAAACACCTTCATATACTTACATTTTTGTAAATCAAAAAGCAAAAGTTGCTACTGCAATTTCCCTTCTCAGCACTCTGCAAGAACTTCAGCTGGTAAAGGCATTTATCTGAGGGCATTTAGCCTTGCAAGGTTCACGGGCTCTGTGCCCATGGACTGCAGCTTACACCTGCTCCTCTCTCAATCAATTAAACCCTACAATGGGCAGATGAAAAAGCCTCAGGTGCCATTGCCTATCTTACACAACTGAGTATAGTTGGCCAGCTTTAGAGACAATCTCTGGAAATCTCCCCAGCTTCCAAGATCACTCCAAAATAAATGTAAGAGGTTTTACATTTAAAAAAAAAAAAAGCCATCTGCACAGGGCCTAAAGGCCAGAGTCAGCATCATATAGATTCTTCTTGCCTAGCTCAGACTGTGTGGCAGAGACCACAAGAGTCTCCTGAGTGTCCACTCTGCTTCTTCCTTTGCAAACAGAACTCCAGATTTTTGCTACACATATAATTGCTTGCCAAGTAGACAGACTTTCCCAACTTTGCTTGTACCTAAGTGAGCCCATGTGACTAAATTCTGGCCAAGAATATGTAAGAGGAAGGTTAGTCTGAGCCTCAAGGGAGAAAAAGTCCTTCTGCTTTTCTGCTGATTGGGAAAAAAAATTTCAATAACTAAAAATTCTTTCTCTCCTCTCTTCTCTGTGTCCTCTCTAATCTACTCCCCATCCCTGCTCAAAAGAAGGCCTCACCATGTTACCCATACTGGCCTCAAACTCCTAAAGAGAAATGATTCAAATGATTCTCCTACCTCAGCCTCCAGAGTAGCTAAGAATTCAGACACACAGCCATGTACCACTACGTCTGAGAAGCAGCTCTTCAGAATCAAAAGTTGTCCTTGGCAACGGAAGCTACATGCTTAAAACTGGGTACCAGAACTAACAGGAAACTAGGTCCACGGTGACCTTGAATAAAAGTCACACCAGGCTCAGACTGCCTATCTCAAGATGAAAGCTTTATATATTTAAGCCACCACTTGTTAACTGCATCACATGTAACTGACTGTGAATTCTGAGGCAATGCAGCCCCTCACCTTTCCTGGACTTTCTTCACCGAGTCCTTTTATCTCCTTTAAATGTGTGTTGTGAACTGAATTCTCATGATTTCAAATTTTCCAGCATTCTTCCTCCTCAGTCATACACACCATTTCCCTTCAGGAGATAATTGCTCCAAGGTTTGAGGAATGAGCATCCTCTTTGTCTATTCAGCTCGGTGGTGATCACAGTTGTTTGATATATGGCATTACTTCTTCCCCTCTTCTCTCTGAATACTAACTGGAAAGCTGGTCCCTCCAGTATGAAAATGCTGGCCCTGACCCTTATCTCTAAAGCATCTAAGAAAGCATTTTTACCACCTTCCTACTGCTTTCTTCTCTCAAATGCATGGCGAGTGAGCAGGCAGGGCAAAGAGTGAAGACTGATGTCACAAAAGAGAGCAAAACTAAATCATTTTCCAGATGACAGGAGCCACCACCTTGGCCTTTCATTAGCCCATTTCTTAGTGCACGAAGAGCAGTAACCTTATAGGTCCAGTAGAATATTGGTGGTTTAAGTTTCTAGTTGAGTGACAAGACCTGAAAGGCAAAACTGTTCATGAGGAGAGCTGGCATTTCTGCTTCCTCTAACTCTTATAGTTCAAACAATTCAATTTTGTTGGGCTTCAAAGTGTAATTCAAAGACCATCTTATAACCGAAGGTGCTGTGGGTCTCACTGAATGACTCATTGATTAGAGGGAAGGTGGGAGGTTTGTATAAGCATTTTGCAGTACCTTTGGGAAAGACTTGGTTGTAATGATTATATTTGTATTTATTGCTAGAGGTGTTTCAACAGCTTTCCATGAAATAAAATGAAACTCAATAGCATACACTGGGACACCATAGACA
The DNA here is from genome assembly GCF_947179515.1 of Apodemus sylvaticus. Taxonomy (NCBI): domain Eukaryota; kingdom Metazoa; phylum Chordata; class Mammalia; order Rodentia; family Muridae; genus Apodemus; species Apodemus sylvaticus. The sequence continues at coordinate 52,007,515 of NC_067487.1, forward strand.
GAGGATGTGCCCTGTTGGGATAATGGACATGGTTTAAGTAAAGAAAAAAGACTATTTTCTATTGTTCTAAAAAAGAGGAAAACATGTTATACAAATAACTAAATGGAGTTTTCACTGGGGAGAACTGAAGAAATGTGTTACACCAAGCCATCAGAAGCAACACTCAAGCCACATCACACAACAGGGCCACCATGGCTACTACATCTGGTATCAAGAAGCTACCTCCCACTGTGCTTTGTCCCAGTGATAAGTGAAGTGAGTAGCCACAGGAAGGAAGGGGCTCATGTATCAACTAAGAGCTCGAGCTCACCTAAGAAGCAAGCTACAGCTGCCAAATCCCAGTTCATAGATTCCTATTTTCTTCTTCACCAGCAGAGCTGGTACCCACTCCTTACCCTTTATACCTCACCTTTCATGACTAAATCCTGACACTTAGGCCAACTTCTAAGAGCAAGCAGGAAACTATCCCCATCACCACATGTGGTAAATAAAAAGAACAAAAGCCAGCCTCTGTTTCACGTCACATTAAATCTCATAAATCCCTACATACTGTTTCATGGGAGCCCTGCTAGGCAGAATTTCTCCAAGGCTCTAGGGCGCTAAGAAGGTTTTCTAGCACTGGTGACTAATATTGCCAACTTGACAAAATCTAGAATCACACAAGAGACAAGCCTCTGGGTATGTGGCATGCCTACAAGAGATTATCAAGATTAGGTTTATTAATAAAATGAAGATGGGCTGAGCACAGTCTTCATTACGCTCCTTGTCTTGATCAGCTGCCTCAAGATCTTGCAACTGTGTCTTTCCCATGGCCTAAACCATGGAGCTGTGAGCCAAAAGAAGCCCTTCCTTGCTTTAATTGCTTGGTCAGGGTATTTTATTATAGCAAATAGCAAATAATTAATTCAATAACTTATCTGCAGGAAAATCTAAGAGATATTTTCAGCTTTTACAAGAAAAAAATATATTCTAATAACGGACAGAACAAATCCTGAGACACTATCCATGATATACACCATAGATTCCATTCACTTTTTACATTCATATTATTAAGATTGTATTAATATGTACAGTATATTATATACAGACTGGAATGGCTGAGAAAGTCATTGAACCAGGATTTTTTAAATTGTTTTTATGTCTTAAAAGTATACTCTCTAAGTCATTTTATATTTAATATCACTATTCGCTGCACGGTTGTCAATGAGATTAAGGATAATATCACTACTGGTAAGTATTCTGTAGCCTTTTATAGAACAATATACACTTTCAATAATCTCAATAACTAAGATAATGCCATATAAATTTGGATGTCTATAAACTGACATACAAAATATTAGAAACCAAACTCTAGAACTTAGTTGCAAATACTTTAGACGTAAATAGTTTAGGAAAGAAATAAAAGAAAGCAGTCATACTTGAATTGGTACCCCTATCTGACCACTCGGAATGCCATCTACATAGTACTGACCATGTTTATTCAAAAGTAGCTAACACAGAAGTACTGCAAAGAGAACAAAAGTTCATGCAAGGCTCGAAGAGCTTCATAGAGAACTGAAGGAAACTTTAGTTGACAGTTAATGCAATTGCCCACTCTTCTCTGTAATGGCCTTTATAAACATAGCACAGAAAATGCAGCAATGGTGTCAAGTCCTAGAGACTGTGATCACTAAGCTGACCGGAGCTAATAACACAGATGAGAATGACAGAGTTCCATGTGGCATATCAGGAAAACAAGTCAGTCCCTGGAAGCTATCTGCTTGCTGTGGTTATTTACATTTATTTTAATTTTATTTTTAAGACAATAATCTTCTGTAAGGCAAAGGACATTGGGCAAAATGGCAATCAACAGATTGGAAAAAGATCTTTACCAAACCTACAACCAGTAGAGGGCTAATATCCAATATATACAAAGAACTCAAGAAGATAGATTCCAGAGAACCAAATAACCCTATTTAAAAAATGGAGTACAGAGCTAAAGAGAGAAGTCTCATCTGAGGAATAATACATGGCTGAGAAGCACCTAAAGAAATGTTCAACATCCTTAGTCATCAGGGAAATACAAATCAAAACCACTCTGAGATTCCACCTCACACCAGTCACAATGACCAAAATCAAAACCTCAGATGACAACAGATGTTGGCGAGGATGTGGAAAAAGAGGAGCACTCCTCCATTGTTGGTGGGATTGCAAGCTGGCACAACCACTTTGGAAATGAGTCTGGCAGTTCCTTAGAAAAGTGGACATAGTACTACCTGAGGAGCCAGCTATACCACTCCTGGGCCCAAAAGATGCTCCAACATATAACAAGGACATATGCTCCACTATGTTGATAGCAGCCTTATTTATAATAGCCAGAAGCTGGAAAGAACCCGGATGTCCTTCAACAGAGGAATGGATACAGAAAATGTGGTTCATTTACACAATAGAGTACTACTTAGCTATTAAAAACAGTGAATTCATCAAATTCTTAGGCAAATGAATTAGAAAATATTCTCAGTGAAGTAACCCAGTCACAAAAGAACAAATATGGTATCCATTCACTCATAAATGGATATTAGCCCAAAATATCAGAATACCCAAGATACAATTTACAGACCACATGAAGTTCAAGAAGGAGGAAGACCAAAATGTGGATGCTTCAGTCCTTCTTAGAAGGGGGAACAAAATACTCAATGGAGGAAATATAGAGACAAAGTGTGTGGAACAGAGACAGAAAGGCAGGCCATCCAGAGACTGTCCAACCTGGGGATCCATCCCATAAATAGACACCAAACCCAGACACTATTGCAGATGCCAAGAAATGCTTGCTGAATGGAGCCTGATATAGCTGTCTCCTGAGAGACTCTGCCAGAGCCTGACAAATACAGAAGCAGATGCTCACAGCCAACCATTGGACTGAGCATGGGGTCCCTAGTGGAGGACTTGGAGAAAGGACTAAAGACGCTGAAGGGGTTTTCAACCTCATAGAAAGAACAATATCAACCAACCAGACCCCCCCCCCCCCGCCCCGCAGAGCTCCCAGGGACTAAATTACTAACCAAAGAGTACATATGGAGGGATCCATGACTCCAGATGCATATGCAGCAGAGGATGGCCTTGCAAGAGGCCCTTGGTCCTATGAAGGCTTGATGCCCCAGTATAGGGAAATGCCAGGGCGGGGAGTCAGGAGAGTCAGGAGTGGGTGGGTGGGTGAGCACCCTCATAGAAGCAGGGAAAGGGAAGATGGGATAGGGAGTTTCTGGAGGGGAAACTGGGAAAGGAGATAACATTTGAAATATAAATAAATAAACTACCCAGTAAAAATATATAAAGAAATCATGATGCTACAACTGCATTTTAAAATACTATAAAATATAAAAATATGTTCAAGGTACTTGGAGACTTGAAGACAATACTTAGGAGACAAATCCAAGGAGGGACATCATGGGTGTCTCCACATCCCCCCAAAATATATTGTGCATTAGACTAATATTTGTTGGAAAAATCTTTCAATTTCTTACTAATAAATAATTAATTATACACACAAGTTCCAAGTGATATATATGTATATGTATACACATATATATAGTATGTTATAATCAAATCCAAGCACCTTTTTCTACATCTATCCATCATTTCAAAGTACTATGTAGTTACTCTTCTGCTTTAGAGTTGACTTTTTAGTTACCATGTATGAGAGAGAATGTGGTATTTATCTGTCCATAGCTCACTTATTTCACTTATCATAAGGCCCTTCGATTCCATCTATGTTCCTAATATACAGAAGAGTATGCAACTCTTCTGCACAGCTAGAAATACTCCGTTGTTTGTATATACCACATTTCCTTCGTGTAGTCACCTACTGGGGAATATCAAGGCCGATCTCAACTTTTAATTTTTTGAAAATATTTCCACAATAAACATAGGCATGTAGATGGCACTTGAGCATGCCAAATTGATTTCCTTTGGCTAGATACCTTTCAGGACCCATCTAGGATAGGCTAAAGGCTAGCAAGTGATTTTCCTGAAAATGACCCAACATTTTTGCACGGTCTGCAATGAGTGAGCTCTAAGGTACAAGGCCCAAAACAGACTTCATCTGATCATTGCTTCTTGTAGCTTATATGCTCTTCCTGTCACTATTAAATTAATATAACAATTCTTGGCATGAGCCCACCCTATTGAGCAGGTTTTCTACAGATCAATGAAGATGTACTCTTCTGTAGCAATTCTATGTAGACTAATTGATGCTTTCATAATTCCTAAAAATGATTCTATAGGATTTATAATTTTGAGCTCTCTGTAATAAGAAAGCTTTAATTAGTGCTCTGTAAGCCCTCATGTGTCCTGAGGTAATTGCACTAAAAGTAGAAAGCAGGCATGAAACAGATTTATGATCAGAGATAACATTCTTTCTGGACTGGTGGTAAGACCATTATGTGATACCAAAAGGTCATAAAAGGAAATAAACAATTTATTATAGGTGCAAGGACAAAAATAAGATATTGTCTGGTTTATCTATACAAAACATCAATACTAATGAGACAAAAGGCAGATGACTTGCCTCTTGACAAAACAGTGCTAACTTAAACATAAGAATTACTGTTTCAAACCCTTAATGAACCTTTGAAGCTAGTAGCACATGACTATTTAGTTAACTACCCTTAATGAAACACATGCAAACATCTCTGCTGTAACTTCTTATCAATTTATGATTTGAATTTATGTTTGAACTTGTTGTGAACTTTTGAAAAAAAAAAAGATACTTAGAATACCATGTGATCGTGCATACTGAGAATCTATACGAACTGAGAACAACCACGATAGACAAATTGGGTTTTCCTTAACTCCTAGAGATAGACACAGTTTTCTCTTAATGACAAAAAAGTAATTCTCCTTTTATCTCTTAGAAATTTCAGGTGAGTGTTTCTTTCTGAGACTCTCTCTAGCTGCCAAGGAGTTAAGAAACTCCCAGCCTGGGGAGAGAAAGGACCTGAGGGTGTGTGGTGAGAACAAAGAACTCCTTTACTTAATCCCCTGCTGTTTAACAATTAGGTGTTGAAAATCTGAAGCTGTTAGCTCTTGGCCACAGAATAATTTAGAGTCAAGAAAGGTAACCCAGTTCCCCTCCCCCCATAGTAAAGAACTATTATCAATAAAAGGACTTAAGTTTTATCAAATACTATTTCTGCATCTATTAAGATGGTCACATGATTTTTACCCTTCATTCTGTTGGTATTTTGTATTAGGTTTATTGATTTGTATATGCTGAACAATAACTCTACATCCCTAAATTAAAACTAACTTCATAAAAGTAAATGAACTTTTTGAGGTACTTGTCAATCAGATTTGTTAGCAATGCTGGTATTATATCACAGGTTTTCAAAGGGTTTACTGTTTTTCAATTCATTGAAACAGTTTGAAAAAAAACAAACTCTTCCATCTTTGTATTTTTGCAAAGATCTTTTATAATTAGTATGTGCTTCTCTAATCCTTTCTAATCCTACTTCCACCTCACAAATAATACCCTTTTGCCCTTACATATGTACATATGTATGTATGTATGTGTCAGCATGTGTGTATGTATATGTAAGTATGTATGTATGTGTGTGTATGTGTGTGTGTGTATGTATGTGTGTGTGTGTGTGTGTGTGTGTGTGTGTGTGTTTAAATCTAGATTGTCTGCACTGGTCTTTGTTGTTTTTTTCCTTATGCTAATTTGGAGTTCAGTCTGGACTTTCTAAATTCCTGAAGAATATCATTAGGTTGTTTCCTTCCACATTTGCTCTTTTATGTGGAGCTTACTGACATAAACTTCCAGTCCTGCTTTGCCTGTATTTCGTAAATTTTCATATATTTAGTTTCCATTTCACTTGTTCTAACAAGATTTTTTAATTATCCTTTAATTTCTTTGTTAATAAATTGCTCATTTGTATCATTCAGTCTCCAAGTATTTGTGTAAATTTTAAATTTTTTTCATTGCTAACTTCAATTTCACATCATCAGAAAGGATATAGAATATAATTTTGAATTTGTTAAGACTTGTTTGGAAATTAATATATGGTTTATTATAAACTGGGTTTCTTGTGTTGTATATTTTCTAACTGGTGGATGATATATATGTGTTAGAAATGTCTGTCAAGTTCATTTGATCTCAATATAGTTTTATTCTCATGTTTTTCTATTGGTATTTTGTCTGGATAATAGTTTCACTGATATAAGCAGTGTATTAATAGAAACCCTTTGTTATTTTATTAACACAAATCTCTAACCTTAAACATAACAATAGGGTTCATTTTGAGTGTTATAGAGAGTAATATGATAGAGTCAAAGTCTACTCCATTCAACTCTATAAATGTGTCAGGCTATGGAAACCAAGAAGAAAAAAAAAAGACTAAAGCAGCAGGAATTAACAAAGAGATGTCAGAGCTTAAATATACCAAGACAGAAAGGGATGGAGGGAAGGAGGTAAGGAAGGACAGAGGGAGGGAGGGAAGGAAGGAGGGAAGGAGAGAGAGACTGTGCAAAAACAAAAAAAACAAAAACAAAACAAAACAAACAAACAAAAAAAAAACCAGACTGTAGCTCCAATGCTGGCTTCCCGAAAAAGGAAGAAACACAAAACCACAACCACAAACCACAAACATCAACCAGTACAGAAAATAAAGCAGAGCCACAACGGATTACAGCTATCCCCCAACATCCCCATGAGACCTATGAGTTTGCATGTAGAAATACTATTTACTCTACAATAAACATTAATTTCAAAACAAGTCTTAACAAATTACAAAAAAAAAAAAAAATCATACCCTCTATCCTTTCTAATCATGTGGAATGGAACTAAAAGTCAAGAGAAAAAGAACTCTTAAAAGTACACAAACATGGAGACTCAAAATGAGAGGACCCAAAAAAATCATTTTTTCTCCTTTTTACTTAACTTTTCTCCTTGTTTACTATGTTTTAGTATGGGGTTTTCTTCTTTGAAAACTTTATTTTTATTTTACTATTCATCATGTCTTTATCTAATGTTACTTACAATTTTGTCCTTGTTTGTAACTATGTGGTTTGGTCTTGTTCTTTCTTCTTCCTTTCACATTTGTTAAGGGGGGTATGTTTGGGGAAGCACTGAAGAGGGGCTACAGATGCTATGGAATAAGAATGGGGGAAATGGTGGTATTAAATGGAGATAAGTGAACAACGATCATAGCACAACAATAATCTCTACTCTTCATTCATTCAGTAAAGTGACTGAAATCTTAGAACAATGAGAAAGAAATAAGTGACACAAATAGGGTATGAAGAAATAAGATTAGTCCTATTTGTATACACTACAGTATTATATTTCAAGTATCCTAAAGACCACAAGAAATCTGGTGAACAAATCTAAAATGCATGTGGAAGTGCAAAAGATTCTAACTATCTGAAGTAATCTTAATAAAAAGTAACAATACCGAATGAAGATAAAATAATGCAGTTATGAACTATACTTCAGAGCCACAGTAATCAAAACAGTATGACATTCTTAGGAAAGCAGACACTTAGAACAAGGGAATAGAAGAGCAAGGACTAGGCCCATCATGACACTTTGCTGAATGTATGTACTCACAGGGAATTAATATCCAGAATATATAAACAACTCAAAAGAAGAAGAAAACGCCAAAAGTATAAATAATCCAACAAGAAATGGAAGATGAATTGAGTTTTCAAAATAATTACAGATGGTCAATGAGTTCATGGAAAAGGTGTTCAACATCCTTAACCACATTTTTAAACAATTAAGAAAAGCAAAGATGACCCCGACCCCCACTCCCACTTCCCCACCTCCCACCCCCGGTGGCTAGATGCTATAGTACTGAGGCTATGCAGGCTGCTAGGAGAGACATGTCATCAACAGTTGTGCCCAGTTGGGAACCCTGTGGGTACCATAATGACTGGCTTGACAAGATATAACCATGGATGCAAAAGTGCCATTTTCCTTATATTTAATATTCCAGCACAGATCAGGGAGTGGTGCAGAGCCCTCAGCCCTAACTGAAGTGCTATTAACAGATAATGGCTATTAGTAGAAAGAGAGTCCATTTTATTTATAGGGATAGTCCCACATATGTTGCCCATGCTCCAGTAGATAGCACCTGGATCTATCTATCTATCTATCTATCTATCTATCTATCTATCTATCTATCATCTATCTATCTATCTATCTATAACTGGACTCAGTAGATTATAAAAATATTTCAAAAAGAGTATATGAACTGGGAAGATAGACTTTGTGGGATCTGGGAGGGTTTTGAGGAGGGCAGTGGGAGATATGATTAAAAATATGGTATTCATATATGATATTCTCAAATAAAAATAAAGTATTACACTCTTAAAAACTATACTGAGATTCTATCCCATTCAAGTCAAAATGGCTGTTAAGAAAACAAACAACAAATTACAGTGATGTGTATAAATTATGGTTTATTTGGTTTGGTAGGCATGTAAATTAATCTATTCAGTGCCCCTAAGTAACTAAAAAATAGAATTAGCATATTATGCAAACCTATAACTCTCCTAAGTATAGAGATGAAGAAATCAAAGCTAGCATACTCAATAACTGCATACCCGTATCTAATTTCAACCTTAACTATTAGCAGTTTCCAACTTGTGTGAATAGTCCAGCTGCTTTTCAAATAACATCTGGATAAAGAAATTTTAGTATATGCATATAATGAAGCATTAGTCAGCCATAAAGAATAAGAAAATAATGTCTTTTGCCAGAAATTGAAGAAACTAGTGAAGCAAAATAAGCCATATTCAGCAGAAAACAAATAAAACATTTATTTCAAATGGGTCATCTACAGACTTTGAAAGGCACCAATGGAGAGATGGAATCATTTAGAAAGAAGGTAGCATGGAGAAGGAGAAGCAGGACCAAGAAGGGGCCTAGAGAGATAAATATGACCAAAGTATTATATATCTTTTATTTATTTATTATGTGTGTGCATACATATGCATAGTATTATGATGAAACTCATTATTTTATAAAACTGACATATGCCAATACAATTTAAAAGGAGATTCCCTCATTATTAGTTATACATAAATTTACAACTGTGTATCTCCTTTCTGAATTGATATTTTGATTATTATGTCGTGAGAATCTTTGTCTTTTTGGGTTTTACCTATTTTTTCAAACATATATATGAAGTGAAATGTGCATGGTGTGGTGTGGTGTGTGTGTGTGTGTGTGTGTATACTGGTGGGGTGTATTTCTTATAGGTAACATATTAGTGAGTTTTGGGGGGATTTTTGGTCATTGTCATTGTTTTATATCCTTTTGACCTGTCAGTATCTATTAATTGTAGATTTTAGTTCATTTAGTTTCAAGGTTACTACTGACAGATAGTTATCTCTGCTGTAACTTTTGATGCTTTTCTGACAGTTTTGCATATTCTTTGTTCTTCTCTTACACTCTTGTTCCTCATTCTGCTCTGACATAGCAATGTGTTGACAATATTGATTGTTTTGTTTCTCTTTTGTATATCTATTTTTCTAATGGGATTTGTATTTTAATGATTTCACGATTTCCCGTATTGTTTCCCTTCTGAAAGTAGCATTCCTTCAGGCGTCTTTTGAAAATCCTGTGTAGTGATCTTGATTTCCTTCAGGTTTCTCTTGTCTTGGAAATATTTAATTTTGCCTTAATTTCTGAAGTATATCTTGCTGCATGTAGTACTGCTGACGTGATTAATGGAAAATATCACCTTTACAGAATCTTGAATCAGCATGGGAGACAGGCCTCTGGCCATGCCTGTTGGATTCTCTTGGTGGCATTAATGGAAGTGGAAAGACCTGCCCACTGTAGATGGTGTATTTCCTACCTGGGATTCTAGACTATAAGACAAGACAGTGAGCTCAGTAGTGACACTGGTCAGCTCTGTCTCATGACAACTGTTATGTGGCTAGCTGCCTCGGGTTCCTACACTGTGACTTTCTTGCAATGATGATCTACAACCTCAAGCTCTGAGTTAAGAACCCCTTCCTACCCTGGTCGCTTGCATCTGGCTGTTTTCATCAAGGCAACTGAAGAGAGGTTAAGTTAGTTGGTGGGAAGTTATTTTGTACCAGATTTGCAACATTTCATCCCAAGGGTTTCCCTGAGAAATCTACGGCTGTGTTAGTGGAGATGCCCTTGAGTGGGGCTCAGCATTCTTCCCCTTAGTTATTTTAGACTTTTGTGAAAATTCTCTTGAACTTTTAACAGTTTCTAATGTGCCATGTGAGCATGTTTCCTAGCCATTTTGGGTCCTAGCCTTCTTTTCTTTATAGATATCCATATCATCCCCATGGGGATTTTTTTTTTTTTTTGGCAAGTTTTCTGAAACTATTTTATTGAACTGGTTTTCTCTAATTTTGGTAATTTTATTTTTTAGCCTCAAATATTTAAAGAAAATATCACTATTTGTTTGATGAAATCCTGAACATTTTATGTGTCCCTTTCATTCTTTTCTTCTTTTTTATCAGACAGGGATATTTTTAAAGACCTTTTTCTCCCACTCAGCCAGGCTATTGTTGAAACTTTGAGTTGTATTTTTATCTGACTCACAATCTCTTTGTTTCTCTCTCTTTCTCTCTCCATTCCAACTCTGCTACTCTTTTCAATTCACAACATGTACTGATGGGCTAATTCGTTTAACTCCTGGTACTCTCTTGGATATTATTATGCTTTTTTTTATTTTTACAATGCTTCTTTTACCTTCTTTATCAAGGCCTTCATCTAATTCTTCGAAATCTGTGGCAAGAGTGAACACGTTATTTTTTAAACTACCTTATTACTTTGTCATATTTCTTCTTTTCCTACATCTTATCTTATGGATTAGGATTCTCTAAATACACTTATGGAATAAGCAGCTTACCTTGAAAGGATATCTTGGTGTCTAAGTTCGATAGACAATGTTGAGTATATTTACAGCTATGCACCCTGGTGTAGTCATTCTGTGGTTCCTTTGTCTGAAAAATGACCTTAGGTATATCATACCAAAGTCAGAGATACTAGCTGCCATTGTGGACCATGCAAATATACGTCTAGTAGCTCCAAAGTGTGTGGTATAGGCAACAGTAAGCATGAGATGATAAAAATATGTTTTGTTTGTAAAATGGGACTGGTAGCACCTATCAGATGACAAGGGGTTTCTTGGAGATTTTCATAATAGCTTTGTTACTTAAAAGAGACTCTGTCACTAGCTGTTCAAAAATTGGTGAGGGGCCTGGCATACTTGTTTTCTGACAAATCAGTGCTGTGGTCAGTGTCAAATGGGGAGAGGTAGTGGTAGGAACTACCATGCCCTTCTCTAGTCTTCCTTTCCAGTTCTGATACCAATGCCCTATCGGACAAGGCATGGGGACAGGGAATTGAGCCAGGTACGTGGAATGATACTAGGAACCAGGAACCACTGTGTTCCTCTCTACCATTAGCAGCTCATACTCAGGAGCAGGACTTTCTTCTAAACTAAGTTCCTCTGGACCCTACTTTGGTCACATGTACCCTGGAGAGATGGCAGTTCTAACTGGAATTCCCTCTCGTTTCAGCTGCAGCACATTTCTAGTGGTAGAATGGCAGCCAGAGCCAAGGCTTCTTTACCAAGCATCTATAGACAGATGTCTGTGTCATGCTCTTGGCAATATGAACATGATGCCCATTCCCCATAACTAAAGGCAAGTGGTCATCACAAAGAAGAGGGGGCAGTGAGAACCAAAAGGGTGAGGTGGCATCAGGAACCTGGCATCTTACTGTACTATTTCCACAGTACTGATCTACTAGGAGCAGAACATTGGCTACAGTCAAGGAAAATTAGGCTCCCCTGACCCCCACTCCTACCAAGGTCATGCAAGCCTGGGGGAAGGGTAAGAGCATCAGAGTTATTCAAAATTACCTCATCATGTCCCCAAGGTCAAGCATGCAGTAGGACCAGTGTTCTGTTTGCACTGTGTCAACAACAGATGCCTATGTAGCACAAAGGTGGCAGGAACTGCATGGGACCTATTTTTAGACTTAGCAGAGGCACAAGTCCACACACATATATGGCCTCATCTCTAGTCTACTCCCTTGGACCCTGGGGTTAATGCCTTCCATTCCTCTCTATGCCATAAATCTCTTCCCTACAGAGCAGAACACTTGGCCTCATGGGCATTCTGCTGAGACAAGCTGAGTCTGCAGAGCCCGTTCCCCAACTGCTCGTGCCCAAGTAGTGAAATGTTTGTAAAATCTCAAAGATGAAGATAATCACTCAGATCTCAGATGTTTCCTGGCTATGAGACATGGGGAATTCCTAAATGACACGACGAGATCCTATCCCAAAGCATAGTTAATGTGCAGATACCAGGGTACATATCTAAGAGGCTATAAGTCCATGGGGATTGTGAAACTGCTAGCAGCTAGTATCACCAGCATCTGTACTGATAGAGTACTAACATGCTTCTTGACCCTTAGCCATGCAATGGGGAATTTCTCCTTCCACAGCTCTCAAGTTGGGAGGCAGGTGGTAGGGAATTTTGTTTCTCTCTGTTATTTTCCTAGGTTCTGAAGCTTCCTAGGTTATACTCAATCTCTTTGTCAGTTGCTCTTGCCCTGCTCTGGCCCCATTTTCAGCAATCTTCCATGGTCACTCACCTTAAAAAGAACATACACACCTTAAAAAGAACATACACAGTTGGTATTATCATTCTTCTCTGGTAAGGAGAGGAAGACGAGTCATCTCTATCCAGGAATCTTGAGTCTGGGAAATCTTTGCCCTGTCAGCTAGGCTTAATGTTCCACAACTGGACTAGCTGGACGGTGAGTTGACTCTATCTGAAGTCTCCTGGCTGGCAGCCGTGTAAACTGTCAAAGCACTATTGCCTTGACTCCTTGGAATTCAAGCTAATGCTAGGTTTCCAGAACATGGCCAGAAGCAGAGGACTGTTCGACAGTGGGCAGCTTTTAATCTATTACTTCCTCTAATGTTCACCAGGAATTCTAGTCTGGTTCTTACCCCAAGAAATTGAAAAATGTTTGTTCCACTATCCCACCTTCCTACAACTTATGAATGAAGAAGAGTTCTCAGGAGAAGGGCTAAGAGTGAGCCCCTCCCCTGTAATTAGCAGGTCAGGAGGCCTCAGAGCAGCTTGTCACAGTTGCTAGCTACCTTCTTATCAGTCAAGAATCTTGAGCACTACGCCCCCATTAATATTAGCAGTCTTCTCACCAATGCATACAAGGTAGTTACATCTCCACTGGCATGCTGATGAAGCAGACTCAAAATAACCTGGAGCATTTTGTTATTAAGATGAAAGTATAACATTTTACCTAATTAAGATTGCCCATGCTTTTCTTTAATTACCATTTTCCTACCTTGTATTGTCCTAAAAAATACACACTGTTTTGTGTACATTGCCAATTTTTAAATAATTTTATACATTTTGAGAGATGCCAAAATAGTGTTTTTATGAACATTGCTAGTCCAATGTCTATCAAAAATAAAAATTAGGTTCCTCATGCCATCTGCCATGGCTTCAAATTTTTGCTTTTCCTTTGGGAAATGTCTTATGTTCTTTCTTTTTTTTCTTTCTCTCTACTTAAAAAAAACTCATTTTTCTTGGCAGGCATAGAGTACAAACACTTTTAATTCCAACACGTGGGAGGCTGGGGAGAAAGACTACCACGAGTTTCAGGTAATCCTGATCTACATCTATATAAGGAGTCTGAGGCTAGCCTCGAGTATGTATTAAGATTATCTCAAAAAGAAAGATATAAATATACCTGACTTACTTACAGATGAAAATAGTAAGAAATAAATGAAGGAATGAAATATGAGTGAGTGAAGTATGTTGGTATTAATAACTCACATTACATTTGCTTCACTTTGTGTCACATTCTGGACTCATGTGACAAAAGTCTACAACACTCAGGGCCCTGTTGCTGAGAAGAACAAGGAGCCAAGAAATTGGCATGTTAGAATGTGATGTTTGCCAGGCTGTCGGTGTCTCCCGAGTTCCCTCGCACTGCCGTTCTGCTGGCACACAGCTATGGAAATGAACGCCCACATCCATCAACCCCGCTAACGTTCCAGTGACACACACTCACAAGAGATGCTTTTACAGGTTTGAAAACATGACCTTGACAAAGAAAAAGTCCTCCCTAGCAGAGATCGAGAAGGAAAAAAAAGGATTTCACAGAACAGGGTTTTGTCCCCACGGGATGCAGGTAGACAGGGTGAGGAAGGGGTCCTGGAAGATAGATGTGTCTCAGCAATATTAATAAGGAGAGAAGAGGAAAGTAGAAGAACTGGAATCAAAGGTGGAGGAGCTATGCTCTACTGGAGATGGGGCCCTAAAACTAGTACTTCCTAATGTTCCAGACACAAAGTATCACAATTTGTACTAGAAGGTTCCCCTCATATGTTTCTACTGCAAAAGGCTTGTTTTAACTTCATTATATTTATGAATGCAGAATCAGGCTGCGTGGTGAATTCATTTTTAAACTGCATGGGTTATTTGCTGAGTTCATCTTTGTTTTTACAAAAAATCACTATTGCTCTTTTAATACCTATTATGAATAATCTCTGACACAGCTTCCTTTCACATTTGCTAATCTGAACATCCACCTTTCCTTTAGCTGCGATTTGAATTCGTGAAAAATAAATGATATCACCCTGGGATTCACAGCCGATTCCTGTATTATTTTAATGCCAAGTCAATTGCATCTCAGAGCATATGATCTGAGATGTGTGAGGCTCCTAACTCTTGGGTTATCAGTGCTGCTGAGATGAGAACAGAAACATCTGGTAAACACAAACATCAGAAGATGCTAGCTTTGGATTGTTTAGCTCACCACGTATGCGGAGAAAGATCTGCAGCATATACAGAAATATATCCACTCCTTTTCATGATAACATCAATAACAACAATATCAATAAAAGGAATAGCAGTATCTTACCTTCATCTAGCATTTCTGACAAGTCCATCCTAGGTGGCCAATCACATACATTTTTACTCACCCATTCACTACTTATGTGTAGTATTTCCGGACATGCTGTTTATGATTATTCATAGTTGCAGTATCCTGAGCAGCAAGTATGTATAATTTCAAATACTTTCACAGCTCTGTGAGGTAGTACGTTTTATCATCTCTGTCTTAGAAACCCAAACCCTGGGACACTGAGAGTTCAGTGGTAACATGTCTGGTGACCGTGTGCTCAGCCAAGTAGTCCGGGGTTCCAAGCCAAGTAGTCTGGCAATGGAGTCTACATATAGGGCTCCCATGGTGCTAGAAGGTACTACTTTGCCTACCTCCCATCTACATGGGAGTAATATTCCAGGCTGCATGGATAGGAGGGTCAAGGAGTAGTAAAGGTAGCCTTCCAGCTTAGAAGAAGATGAACGACTCACTAAGATCAGGCGGGTTAGCAAACTGCTCATTTCTGGGCAATGCAGAAGAAAACTGAGAACCCATCAATTCCTCTTTCTTCATCCTTCTATAGCAGTGGTTCTTATCCCTCGGAATGACCCTCAACCACGTTATTTTTGTTCTTATGGCCTAATTGTAATTTTGCTACTGTTATGAATTATAATGTAAATATATAGAATATGGGATATGTGTCCTCTGTAAAAGGGTCCTTCGACAACCAGAAGCTTCAGGACTCACAGGTTGAGAAGCACTGTTCTATAGCTTTTAGTTTTCTAGCACTTGTGGATGAAGGCATTTGGCTTTTGAATCCTTTCATCAGCATGGAGAAATGTCAAAACCATTAATAAATGTTCCTGTCTCAGTTGTCTATCAGACACATTATGGAATTATAGTGACCCAAGAAACTATCTCATTTTAAGTGAGTATAAACTGAGTAGCGATATTGAGTGCTTCTCTTGGCAAACTGTTCTTTAGGGGCAATGGGGACAAAAGCTTTCCACCTTTCCCAGCCTACATCAGTACGGTAGCACAGACCTGCCACATCAAAGCCTGAATCTTCTACCAGCCACATAATTTACTCAAGTAAAACACCAGTACGCTTTGATAAATCCTAGGAGTTCATTTTGTATTCTATTTAATATCAAGTTTAATTCCATTGCAATTTTGAGATATGATATGAAATAGTGAACTATATGAACATTTTGTGCTTGGTTTAAATCAGTAAGAAATAAATAGTCTGGACCAGGAAGACAGCACAGCAAGTTAAAGTGTCTGTCACCAAACCTGACCACCTCAATTCCATCTCTGGAACCCACATAGTTAAAGGAAAAAAAGTAACTATAATAGGAGCACCTTGTTCTCTGACTTCCGCACAGATGTGCTCTCTCTCTCTCTCTCTCTCTCTCTCTCTCTCTCTCTCTCTCACACACACACACACACACACACACACACACATACACACATACACACACATAAATACAATAAAACTAATTTTTAAAATAAAACAAAAGTTCTTTTAGGGAGATAAATAAACGAAGTGAAACACTAGCAAAGATGATATACATGATTGTGTTGGATGAAATATGCAGAAATATGACTATAGAACCACAAAGAGTAATAGGAACCACAGACATTAATAGGTTTGGATCCTCCTTTTGTGGGTGTCTGGACTCAGGATTCACTGAGCCAAAGCCAATGAGTCAAAAGGTTTCAGATGAGGTCTAGAGAGGTGACTTAGAGCACTTGTGGCACAAGTGGGAGGACTTATGTTCATATCCGCAAAACACACAGAGATATTGGTAGGATGGCTACAATATCAATGCCCCTGCTTCAAGATGAGGTGGGAATAAGAGTCCTTAGAATCTTTCAGGACAGCTAGTGGGGAATATTTTGCAGTATTATTTAAAGACTCTGTCTCAACCAAGGGGAAAGTAATGACTAACCCTACCATTGCCCTCTGACCAAACCTGTTGTGTGCCACAGTGTATGTGTGTGTATGTGTGTGTGTGTGTATGTGTAGATATACACAATGAAACACAAATAGAATTGTTATTAATTAATGAATTAATTTACATCCCAACCTTAGTTTGCCCTCCCTCATCTCTTTCCAGTCTCTCTCTCTCTCTCTCTCTCTCTCTCTCTCTCTCTCTCTCTCTCACACACACACACACACACACACACAAAATAAATAAAATTTTTAAAAGAAGACCTTAATTGGGCACATACTACATGGGGATCCAAGAGTGAAACATTGCCTCTGCTTCTGGTATAAATGCTGACACAGAGCACATGTTTTCTTGCAGGAGGGAAGTGAGTTACAGCAGACACACAAGGAGAGACAGAACTCCAGATTGATTGCCAACGCAACCTAAGCAGACTACTATTAAAACTGAGAAATGCATTTCAAAAGTCAGAAGTCTTAAAAGCAATCCATCCCTGACTTCCTAAGGCAAAAGCATGGAACATCCTATTCCCGGCCCCCTCTTACAGTACCAAGAAAAGGAAAAGTGTTTATTCTGCAAATATTTCTCTGAGTCTTTTTCAAGAACAATCTTGCAAGTCAAATAAATCTAATAAATTATTCCATAGCCTTTATTCCAAGACAGTTCACATTGCCTACCACTGTGGAACCATTGGTTAGCAATCTGTCATCTTTCTCACCCTCTCTCTTCCCTGCTCACCTGCTCAGACACACACACAACCACTCACAAGCATGCATGTGCAGAC
Source organism: Apodemus sylvaticus (assembly GCF_947179515.1). Taxonomy (NCBI): domain Eukaryota; kingdom Metazoa; phylum Chordata; class Mammalia; order Rodentia; family Muridae; genus Apodemus; species Apodemus sylvaticus. Next base: position 52,025,150 of record NC_067487.1, read on the forward strand.
ACACACACACACAGAGAGACACACACACAGAGTCTCTCAGGTTTCTAGTCACATATCTCCTCACCTTACAAGACAGGCTTTCTTCACACTCTCCTTCACAGGCTTTGGTAAATTCCTTTAGTTCATTCCAGGGCAGGTGGTGAGTGGACCGCTGTTGTCTGCAAACGTGTATGTGATTTGTTGCTAGGGGACAGGTCTCCTCTTGCTGGGGGTTTTATCTGGGACCTGAAAGCAAAAAAGAAAACAATATAAGCAGCAGCTGAGATTGCTCACATGAAAACCAAATGAAGAAGAGTTGGATTTCTTTGAAGCCAAGCACTAAAAATGTACCCATCCTGTTTTTTCTTCAAACAAAGCCATGGAAACCCTAAGGAACCAAAAATCCCAAATACAGATTTGACCAGGGTGGAATCACCCTCAATAAGCCTTGTGCTGAAAGCACTAATTTGAAATAAACAACAACCTAAAAATAGAGAATTTCTACATTCAACTGATATTTATTCAGCTCTGGGGAAAGCTAACAGAGAGTTTTATTTAAGAAGTAACTCCCAATCTTCATTTAGAAGATTTGCCTTTTATGATATAATAGGGCGGGGAGAAAAGAAAAAAAAAAAAACACACCTACAGAGAAACCATGGAGGGGAATCCTTGTAGTCAGGGAAATACTAAAAAGTAAACCCCAAGGGGCCAGGAGTAGGAGATAGAGAGTAAGTGTCTGTCACATGAGCCCGTATTTAAGGACTTTGACGCATATGTCATATTACATTGGGTCTCCTTTGGCCATTTCATAGGGACAACGATGAACCACAATGCTTCTCCCAGAAGCCAGAGCAGATGTGATTGGCTTCAGTGCTGCTGTTACTTCAAGTCTCCCAAATCAGAGCCATGGATAGAGAATAAATGAAGAGCTCCCAGGGGAGATGTTCATGACTCTGTGACTATAAAGCAAAACTCATTTTAGGAAATAGACTATAAAGTCCTAATCAACCTTTAATGCTATGGTCAACATCACTATTCTCAGTACTAGACATTTTCAGAACATGAACGCTAAGGCTCTCCAAGAACCTACAAAGTAGGTGAGCCTCAAAAGCACTTGAAAGCACAGGAATGTACCCATATCTGGGGTCAAGTAAACAAGTGATAGCAGTAGTCTTGCAAGTCCATGCCGCATAATGAATTAAGTACATGGTATATTCTCAATAAACGTTCCGTAGACAAAGGCATCAATGCACTGATCAGTAAATCAATAAGATAGACAGAGAGAGAGACAAATATCCAACCAAATCAATTAAACACTGATGCAAAACAGATTAAGAACAAAATCATAGTTAGAGGGAGTCTCATGGGCTTTTCTGACTAACTTGGAAAAAGGTTTTCCATGCCTGCCACTAGAGTTTTTATTTAATAATGTATGGATTTAGGGAAAACAATGTAGCACAAGTGGCATAACTTCATTTAATACACACACATATACATGCACATTGTATATAGATATATATGTAAATATATACATATATGTGTATACACACATGTACGTATATGTGTGTCATTTTATATAAACATAAAATAATGTGGTTCTCTATGGCATTTTCAAACATCCTTAGTGTCATTTTTCTACCGCCTTCCTTGTCCCTCTGTCCATCTGTATTTCCCTCCTTCTCCCTTCCCCAGGTAAGCCTCCCCTCTCCCTTTCTTATTTTCCCCTTCATAGCAACTGTGCCCCCACTAGTTCCCTCCACTAGAGCCCTTCCTCTTCATGACCCATGGCTACTTTTACTTTTCTGGCATCATCTATTGTTCTAGGTGATAGATTCACATGTAAAGATCCAGAGCTAGGATCCAGAAACAAGAGCAAACCAACATGTAACATGTATAGACTATTGCCGTTACCCCTGGTTTTCTCCCAGAAGCTAAAGGTAAGACTCTTTAGCGGAAGATGCTATGTATCTGAGACTGAGGACTTGGGGGAACTGAGCTGGCACTGACCTGGAGGCCCTTCCCTGAGACCTAGTGTAGGAGAAGCTATATATGTTGCCAAGGAAGAAAAGCAATCAACAGTCTTATGCAGCTGTAATGTCTGCTAATGACAATAACCACCTAGGCATAATATCCCTAAAGGTGGCACTTATAGTCTTGGGTACCCAAAGCCAACTAATTAGGCTTAAGGAATTCATTCTTGGTACCATAAAGCTAGTAAACTACCTTAAAACTACCAGTATCTGGTAAGGCCATGGACCCTGGTAGAAGAGTCCATACTCTTTTGCTATTGCCACTTCCCTAAAATAGTATGATTTCCAACTGCATTCTAAATATTTATCCTTATACACTGAAGTAAGTATAGCTTTCACTCCTTATTGAAGAAGCTTGTTTTAAGAGCAGAGACCATTACAGAAAATCCCACTTTGTTAAAATGTGGATACTAACTGATTGGAGGGTACCAAGCCCTATTTGTCACATCAACAACACAACCTCTACACATAAGCTATGGAACAGTTGTGGAAGAGGGAGCAGAATGATTGTAAGAGCCAAGAAGCAAGTCCAGGAAAGGAAATCTGTTGCAGGATAGTGTCTTCTATATATGACAGGAAGCCGTATCCAGGAAACCTCAACAATATGATTATCTAAACAAGACATTAAGATGATAAAGCCAGTGGGTATGCCAATGTAGGTGGAGGGATGTTCACAAGGCTTAGCATTCAGAAGAACTACAGACATTTAATGGTTGCAGAGAGTAAAGAATTACTCTCACCCAGGGATGATCCTCATGATAGGTTAACCAATCCCCAGAGGTCAGTACTAAACTTATAGAAGCAACATTAAATGATCTCAGCAGGTTGTATTTATAAATTTACACACTCAAAACACATGCACACACACATGTACACACATGTAAACACAAATGTGTGTGTGAGTTATTATTAAAGAGTAATAAGTCATTAATTTGAGAAGGCATGGGAAATATTGGAGGAGGGAGGAATGTAATGTAAATACAGTATTTATATACAAAAGCTTAAATGCAAAAATTAAAAAAGAATAAAATTATAATTAAATAATTCAATGGTAATTCTGAATAAGAAAGATAAGATATATTCTGATAATCAACTTACCCCCACAGGCTAGATTTATTTTTGGTGTTGTGACAAAACACCCTGACCAAAGGCAATTTTGAGAGAAAGGGGTTTGTTTGGTTTAAGACTCCAGTCTATAGTCCTTGATTTCCTGGAAGTCAAAGCAACAACTTAAAGAATCATAACCATACTCAAAACCAGAAAAAGAATAAATCTATGGATGCTTCTTCCCTTGTTTGTTTGATGGTTTGCCTAGGACTAAACTCATTTCCTCTACTTGTATCCAGCCCAGGGCCAGCCTATGATATGGTGCAGCCCACAGCCAGTTCACCAACAACTAAGAGAATCCACCCCCCATATGCCCATAAGGCTAGCCTGATCTAGACAATTCCATATTATGACTCTCTTCGCAAGTGACTTTATATTACATTATATTTATAATTAAAATGAACCTGACATCCAAGATGCTGACCTTGAATTCTCAAGCACAATCCTGCTCCAGCCTCCCAAGCTACTGGGACTACAGGTGTGCACCACCACTCTCAGTTTGCTTCAGAAGCATATATACTAAAATGAATCAATACATCCTCTATGCTCTGATAAATCAATTAGTGCCCCAGACAAGCAGGTAAGAACTAGGTGGATGTCATTAATTTTGTTCATAGTTGCGCTTTGAGACCTGCCAATTAGTCATGTAGGCCATGCCCAGGGAGGTTTGGGTTCAAACTCCATGTGCCATTTAAGCTCTATTAACTACCTAGGATGAGATCTTAAAGTTTATGTTCCCCCCAATTTTGCTTTAAAACTGTGGATGCACTATGTTCATAGAAGCCCTATATATAATAGCCAGAAGCTGGAAAGAACCCAGATGTCCCTCAGTGGAGGAATGGATACAGAAAATGTGGTATATTTACACAATAAAGTACTATTCAGCCATTAAAATCAATTAATTCATGAAATTCTTAGACAAATGGATGGAACTGGAGAATATCATCCTAAGTGAGGTAACCCAGTCACAAAAGAATACTCATGGTATGCACTCACTGATAAGTGGGTATTAGCCTAGAAGCTTGGAATACTCAAGACACAATTCACATATCAAATGATGCCCAAGAAGGAGAAAGAACAAAGTACGGATACTCTAGTTCTTCTTAGAACGAGGAACAAAATGCCCACAGAAGGAGATACAGAGACAAAGTGTGGATCAGAGTCTGAAAGAAAGACCATCCAGATACTACACCACCTAGGAATCCATCCCATATACAATTACAAAACCCAAACACTATTGTGGATGCCCAAAGTACTTGCTGACAGGAGCCGGATATAGCTGTCACCTGGGAGGCCCTGCTAGTACATGACAAATACAGAGGGGGAAACTCTGAGCCAGCCATTGAACTGAGCACAGGGTCCCCAATGGATGAGATAGATAGAGAAAAGACCAAAGGAGCTGAAGGGGCTTGCAGTGCCATAGGAGGATCAACAATATGAGTCACCAAGTATTCCCAGAGCGCCCAGGGACAAAACCATCAACCAAAGAGTACACTTGAAGTTACCCATGGCCCCAGAAACATCAGCAGCAGAGGATGATCTTGTTGGACACCAAGTTGTGGAGAGGCTCTTGGTCCTGGAAAGACTTGATACCATAGTGTAGAGGAATATCAGGACAGGGAAGCAGGGGTAGGTTGATTGGGGAAGGGGGGATGGCTTATGGGATTTTCAGGGAAGGGGAGAACCAGGAAAGGGGATGTCTTAGTCAGGGTTTCCTTTCCTGCACAAACATCATGACCAGGAAGCAAGTTGGGGAGGAAAGGGTTTATTGAGCTTACACTTCCACGTTGCAGTTCATCACTAAAGGAAGACAGGACTGGAACTCAAGCAGGTCAGGAAGCAGGAGCTGATGCAGAGGCCATGGAGGGATGTTTGCTTTCCCTGGCTTGCTCAGCCTGCTCTCTTATAGAACCCAAGAGCACCAGCCCAAAGGTGGTACCACCCACAAAGGGCCCTCCCCACTTGATCACTAATTGAGAAAATGCCCCACAACTGGATCTCATGGAGGCACTTCCCCAACTGAAGCTCCTTTCTCTGTGATAACTCCAGCCTGTGTCAAGTTGACACACAAAACTAGCCAGTACAGGGGACAACATTTGAAGTGTAAGTAAAGAATATACCTAATTAAAAAATAAAACTGTGGATGCTCTATCAATCTCCTTGAGTGATGTCATCAAGCATAGCATTCAACTACAGAACCACAGCAGAAGCATAGCATGAGTTATATAGTTCAAATGACCTCTGCAGGAGCATGTCTTAGACCATACTAATGAATGGAGTGAACAAAACTCCAAGATACTGAAACTTCTTCAAAATGGGAGAGAACTAGGACAGCAACCCCAGTACAGACTGGTAGATACTGGTTTTACCCTCTTCTAAACTCAATGCTGTATCCTTATCTGTTGACACCCTTGCTCTCAACTCTGTCCCCTCATTTCCCCCCATCTGACATGCTTAACAATTTCCAAACATAAAATCCTGCCCCTGTTGATGATTTCAGTCATGCTTGTAACAGAGAGGAAAGAAGGAAACTATACTCCGTAAGCATGCAGCATACACCTTATTAAAACTATTTTATTTTTGTCAGTAGGTTGCATTTTACAGAATTCTGTATTGTTGTTTCCCTGTGGTAAAAATGAAAATGATGTCTTGTTCCTTAATAGATCATTTTTTACATCAATTCAAATCTCATCAACTCCGTGGAGCATCTCTGGTCCAGTATGGCTTAGGATACATGGAAATATTTTTTTTCCTTGCTGTTTCATGCTTTGTATTTAAAGATTAATTCTGTTGGCTTTGTCTCTGATAAGTCATCCATAAATAAATATACAAACCATTATACTATATCCTGGTATAAGGGGAAGGTTCCTCTTTTTTTTAAGATTTATTTTACTTGCAATTATGTGGTTTTGGAGGGTAAGTACATTTATGAGTGCTAGAGCCTCTGGAATCCAAAGAAGTCATGAGATCTGAAGTTGGAACTACATGCTGTTACAGGCTGCCCAGTATGGATGCTGAGATCCAAACTCGAGTCTTCTGCAAGAAGAGTAGCAAGTGCTCTTATCCAGTGGAAACAACTCTAACCTGAGAAGTTTCCTTTTTAAAGACTGATGTGCCTCACAGAGACTGTGACAGCATGCACAAGGCTTGCACAGGTCCAGGCCATATGAGGTCCCAGCACTGAAAAGGGAGAAATAGACACAGGCTTCCATTCCAATTGATACCCACTGGCAAAAGATGGAGCCTCACTGGCCCTATTAACCACACTTCCGATAAGCCTCATGCCCGGGAGTAGCTGGCCAGCACAAAAAGAATTCAATGGTATTTTTATAGACATTTTGTATCAGTTTGCTTTGTTTGGGATTTTTTTGTTTCTTTATCTGTTTGTTTACGTATTTTGTCTTAATGGTCTTTCACTTTTATATTTTTTTTTTGTTAATGAGCGTATTTTTCTTGTTTTTTGTTTGTTTGTTTGTTTGCTCGCTTGCTATTTTCAGAGAGAAACTAATATACAGATGGGTGGGTAGAGGTAGGATCTATCTGGGAAGGACTGAAGAAGGAGACATGATCAAAATATATTATATGAAAATTTTTCCAAGAAAAAAAGGAGAACTGATGTGGCAGCTCTCTCACTGCATGCATGTGTTTGAACACACAGAATCTGCGACTCTGGTGTTAGCTAGACTGGCCAGCTGGTAAGCTGCAATTGGTTGGTTCCTATCATAAATGAAAGCCCTGAGTTTTCTATTAGAAAAGCATTGCCAACCATGCAGAGTTCAAAGTAAACTTGAAGTCTACCATGCCAGCTGAAGATCGTTTACTTTCAGAATTCTGGGGGAATCTTGAGAGTATATAAATGCCAGAACCCAGAGAGGCTGCAGAGGTGGCTGCTCTCACTGCTGTCTTGGCAGCTGCTGGTTCCTGTTGCTTCTTGTCCCAGCTGCTGCTGGTTCCTGCTGCTGCATTTGCTGTTTTGCTGCTTTTGTTGTACAGTGGGTTGCTGACTGGAGATATCCTGACCACAAAGATCAAACTTGCCCCTAGGAACTAGATACCCCTAATGAGTAGGAAGTAGTCTAAAGATATTTATGTTCCCTTTCTCCTTTAACCTTTTTCTCACCTAGCTCATGTTGGGTTGGTGGGATTGAAAGGGATTGGGGTGGCGAAGGATGGTAGGTGAACGAACCCAATAAAGTAGTCAAAATGTAAAATTACAGAAGGGTTCTACTCTCCCAAAGCTTATGTTCTGATGAGAAACTAATACAAGATTAGATTGTTATCAGGGCTTCTAGGAGGACAAAAGGGAGGGACAAAAGGGATCCACTGAGACCAAGAACACCAAAAGAGACGTCTCTTAAGAAGACCTCAGAGAAAGCAAACAAAAAAAAAACTGAAGTGACAAAGAGCTTTGTCCAGGTATGGGAAAGAAAGGGCCAGAGAAAGAGGAGAAAGAAGACAGAGGCAGCTAGCTCAAGGTGGAGCATGTACTTCAAGGTCAAGACTTATTCTGGATCCAGTAAGAAGCCACTGATTCGTATTACATAGGAAAATGGCATCAACTTAGATCTGGGAAGTATTGCCCCAACATCAGGCAGAACTGCTCAGGATTCTGATCTGTCTTCCACCAGTGAAGCACAGGGGGAGAGCTTCCAGAGTTTTGAGCAGGGAACCCCAGATTCCCAGGCTCTCCTCGAGTACCAGTGCTCAAGAGTTGCTGCTACCTAAAACAGCCCTACGACAAGCACTTGCCAGTTAGGAAGGGCACCCACACTGATGCCCCACTGAGTTGCCAGTTCCTGAAGTCTCACTTGGTCAGAGACAAATGTTTGCCAAGCCAGGATCTACCAGAAAACAGCTGTTGATTCCTCTCTGGGAAGGGAAGGGAAATCTGAAGAAGGGAAACTGAGAACTTCATCACCAATGGTCTGGCAAGTCCATGGGTTCTTAAGTAACCTCTTCAGCAAGGCATTGGGGAAATGACCAGCTCTATTGTAAACTATTGTATTATTTGTATTAAAATACAATGTAAAATATAAAACATTAAATGCTATTATAAACTAGTGTAAAATTTTGTGACATGCTTCATTCTGACACTAATAGAAGTTTGTAAAACTTTAAAAGGTTTTCTTGCATACAATCAGTAAAATGTCATTTTTTCCTTAAGCAAAACAAAACCTTATGAACCATACATTTGCCATTTCCGTGAGATTCCAGCTTGATTAAAACTTGCCTAAACTTGGCAGAGACCCATTCGCTCAGTCACTGAAATTGGTGGCACTCCTATGAAGAAGGTTCTTGTATCTTCAGATTAAAGCATGCCATTTCACACAACCCAATATTTAAACTTAGCATTGACAGAAGAGCCTTTCTCCCAAAAGCAGAAACATGAAATCCCTTCCCTCTCAATGCCAAACCTAAACCCTGTAACCAACCCACCAAGGGACACACTGTGAAGTCTTGAGAGGTTTGTAGGCTTGCTTTAGAGGATTTTGAAATAACCCAAAACCGTGTCATTGTATACTACATAAGTGATACAGCTAGTCTATGTTCCAATGGCAGAAGAGTGAAGAGATCACAATTAGAGAAGTGATCGTCAGGGGTTAAGATGTAGGAATACATGTCTAATAATACACATGTATACAAGCACATACACACACACACACACCACAGATAGATACAAATGCTAGAGAAGAAGTTACTAACTAACACTAAACTACTAATGTGGGAACATCATTTCCTCAGTTTGGAATGTAACATGAAGGTGTTTTGCAATATTGCTGCTATAGCCATTTTTAAACATTTGAACTGTATCTTAGTATTTATTAATTAGGATATTTTCAGCTTCTCTTTTAAAAAGTCCAAAGGACCCCAGATCTTCACACTTTTTTGTTTCTTGAGACAGGGTCTCTCTGTGTAACAGAACTAACTCAGTAGACCAGGCTGGCCTCAAACAACGACCCACCTTGCTCTGCTTCCCAAGTGCTAGGATTAAAGGTTTGTGCCACTAGTATCAGGCTCACACTTGCTTCTCTGGAAAAAAAAAATGCCCTTAGACTGAGTAACAGCCTTCCCTATGGAGGATGGATCGAACTCTCTCTGGATCATTCGTAGACAATAATGGCCTTCCCAATGAATCCAAGAAGTCTTTGATGCTAAAGGATCAAGTTTTCCTAAATGACAACGTTACACAGTAGGCATGCTTACAACAACCATGCTTAGATTTTAGAACTTCTAATTCTTCTTGTCTTCAAATTAATGGAATCTTTAGTGGGTAATAATTAAGAAAGAGTACCTCCCTGCCAGGCCTCTGCACCACTCCTTCCAAGTAGCCAGTAAAGTATGACTTTTAAACTTGAATAGTTAACCAAATATCTTTATGTATATAAAACTTCCAATTACATAATGCCAATTTACAATGATAAAGTCTTATCCCAATAGTTCTAACCTCTCCAATACCAGAAATACATCTGAAGCCATCTGAATATCAGTGTCTCCCTCTCTGCCAGGCTCATTTCGTCTACGGAGCCTCCTCTCTCCCTCCTCCCCTCACTTCCCTTAGCTCCTCCTCCTCTCTGCCCTCCAATCACTGGCCTATCACTGCCTCAATGTGAATGGATAGGAAATATCTTGCAACAGGAATCAAGCACAGCCTTAAGTAGCTCAGGCTATCAAAGAATGTGGCCACTTCTAAAACTCTGGATGCTATCATCATTTCTTCCTGCCCTGCACCAAAATAGCAACAAGAACTTAAGGACCTAAGTGGTCAGAGAGCCCTGAAGCCACTGAGACACATGATCCCCACCCCATAAATACCCTTTCCCTTGCTTAGACCTAACAGGCTTTCTTCCATTTTTAGGTTTATAGGTCTAAGCACCTTTTGTTTATTTGTGAAATATCAAACAGTGTGGTATATATTTTCCTTAAAGTATATCCTTAAAAATGCACAAGGATAAAAGAGCAGGACACATACAAAATATCTTCTAGTGAAGACCATTGTTGCCCCGTCATGCATGAGGTATTCTGGTAAAGTATAGCATGCTCCTACTGAGTTGGAAAATGCCCAGACTGCCATCAGAAACATTTATAAACCAGGTAAGGACATGAAGCAGTGTACCAGTCTTATCTCAAGCTGGTCATAGTACCATAGCGCTTAGGAGCAACCAGCTACTTGCTGGCTTTTTGAGCATCTTGGCATAAAACAGAAAAAGGTGCCAGTTCCTCAGGGTTGACACAGGCTCCCAATACAGTAAGCAGTCCAGTAGTTGACTATGTCTGCCTTTCTCCCTCTCTTCACCCCTGAAGCCCAATCTACTCGTTCAGTGAATGATCTGCATACATAGACGGAAGCACACAGCCCAGGACGCAGACTTTAAACCCAGCTGAAATGAAATAAAGACTCCTATGAAATTCAACCAAGGGGAAGTCCAATAAGAAATTACAAACATATGAAAGCTTGGTGGGTTTTTTTGTTGTTGTTGTTGTTGTTGACTACTGGGTTTTTTAATCTCTTGATAAAGGGAAACTTGATGCATATCATATAAGACCAAGAGAGGTAAATAGGAAATCTAAGCCTCAAGCACTCACTTTAATCTCTAAGATCATTCCATCCTGTAGCACATGCCTTCCAGATCACTAGAGAGACAAAAACGTGTAGAAAAATCAATTCCTCATTTGCTAGGTGATAAATATAATTGATAAAGAGCTCTGCGTCGAGATATGCCTATGCTGAACAAAATGCTTAAAATACGTCTTCTTTCCCTCGCTAGCTAAATAACGGACCCCAGACCATCCTTCCCATTATCTTAACAGAATGTTAGTTTCCACATGCTGTCCCAGTCCTTCTGACCTGCCATTTCTTCTGTTCTGTCTCGGGTTAAATGTCTTGCTCCCTCTCCTCTTTGGGACCCTGGATGACCTGGCTGTTGAGTGGGAGGCCTGATGCTCTGGCTCAGTTTGTTCATCCTTACAGTCTTCCAGGCTATTTAAATCTGAAGGCTAAACACTTAACACCAAATTGGTTTTCTCCTGGCCCATTGGAAATACATATGTCAAGTGCCCTCTGACTCTGTAGAAGGGACAAGTAGAGACAAGCCTCCAGCCCTAACATAACCCTATGCTTCCACTTAGGAAAATTAGTAGACCTGCCCTGCCTTATAATGAGAAAGAGCTATCCCCAACCTCTCTAGCAGTGCTTTAAATTACATTATGTCCTTGCTGGGAGCTCTGGGGGGAGGGCCATATAGATAATGAATATGAAGGAAGTATGATGGAGAAAGAGATTCATTTGTCCACCTGAAGTATTTTTTTTAATCTTAAGTCATTTTCTAATTTCTTTTCCTAAGCTGCAAATATTCCAAAACTGGTAGAGGCAGCATGCACACAAAATGATTCTTTTCCAGGATGAGCACAGGTTAATTTTTTTTCCTTATGTTAATACCAAGGGCAGTGAGCTCTTCTGAGGACTAAGGGCTCACACTCTGTACCTGACTGGTGACAGGGGTGTGGCTTCTCCTTTCTCAGAGAGGCATTAGACAGGATTGTCCCTGTGGCCCTCTAGAACACTGGGATAAAGACTGACTAGGAACATTCTGGCAGGGGCAGGCTCCATGATACATGGCAATGCTTTATGGGTAATATCAGGTTCTATGTCCGGAGAGAGAAAGAGGCAATGACAGGAAGGAAGACCATAAAGTGTTAGCACTGATGAGGAGTTGTTCTCACTGATTCTAGGGCCTGCATATTTTCTGCCATGGGAATGGAAAGGAAAATTTTGCTTTTAGGAAAAGAAACAAGGTAAGTTTATCATATCTCAGCAGCCAGCAAGTCTCCATCACTTACCGTGTTCTCTTTCTTTTCTTTCTATGCTGTCCCACACTCCTCTTTTTTCTATGCTCCCCCCCCCCCCCTTTTCTTGCAGGTATTCCTGCTGCTACCTTCATCTCACACTTCCTTTCACTCTGACCACCAATCTGAGAGTGCAAGGGCTGCTTGGTCCACTCCCTTCTTCTAAAGCCCCTGGGGTGGCCCTGCTGCTTTTACTTTCCCTGGAATACAAGCAGGGGAGAAAACAGGAGCACTGCACCCCAAGGCAGCCCATGATCCACTTCTGACTTCTCCATCAGTTCAGAACCCACAGGAAGATGAGACCATGATTAAACACCTAGGATTCCCAGCAGCTTGTAAATCTGAGAACAGAATACATGGACAGAACAGAGGGTCAGCTGACCAGAGTCCAGCAGGAGGCATGTAGGACACAGATGGAGAGGGAGAACAGAGCTGTAGAGCGAAGCTAGAGCTAAGCAAGCAGTAGAAATCCTACTGCAACCTAGATCAAGCTACCGCTTACCTTCGTTGCTAGAGAAACAAACAAAAGCCTTAGGCTCAGTGAGACTGAGATTTACCTGCTCAGCCATGAGACCCTGGGAAATAAAGTCCTACTCCATAACAGACCAGGATGGGACAAAGATCATGTAAGACTAGTGGTAAAGAAAGTAAATATGAAAAGCCAACAGGGAAGAGAAGAAATATCAGACCAGACATGAACAGAATCTCTGTGTTAGAAATGGTCACTTGTGGCTTTTTACCAGGCTTTTCTTTAAATTATGATTACTATTTCACTTATTATTGTGCATTTGCATGTATAATATACCACAGTACTCTAGTGGATGTCAGAGGACAATGTCATGAGGACTACCACCTGAATTTAAGTAGGTTGCAGGAATCAAAGACAGGGCATGAGGCTTCTGCAGAAAGATGCTTTACCCACTGAGTCATTTTGTCAACCTCTCACAGGCTTTTTACTAGAGAAGAACCAGAAAGTGGTATCTAGAACCCAACCTTCTGTATCCTTGGATTTTCATCATCAAGCTTTATGAGTCTCATTCCTAGTGTTAGGTCTGTTTTATTCAATTACTGTCCCTATAAAGTCTCAAGTTGACAATCTCCCTCATGGCTCCATTCTAGTAAGAATGTATTAGTGCCTAGTGGGCAGGGTAGAAAAGCACCATCCAGAGCAGAGCTTCTCTAAGACCAACTCCCACCTAAGGCTCTAGGTAGGGTTGCCATACATTCCAGACTACCCAAGCAGTGAGTACCCTAGAGTAATTATTAACAACATCCTTTGTCATTTGCAAAAGGTCTTGATTTGTGTGTTGAATTATACAGTCTCTTTGCTATGTGCCTTGTAATAGCACATAGCAAACTTTAATTATAATTCACAATGAGTGTCTTAAAAACTTGTCATTGACTGCAGTCAATGAAACATTTAGAACTGAAGGAAAGGCATAAGTGAAGTAACTTAGAAACTATCTTCATGAAATCTGAGATAGATAAGCAATATATAAGGAAAGACAAGAAAACAAACCAGCACTGCTGATAAGGAAGCAGTAAAATGAAAGAAAACTCAAGCTTGAAATTAATTTCCATTCTCCTCATGAACAATGGTTGTGGGGCTCCATCAACAATGACATTTGGAAAGTAATCTTGGAAATGATTCTTTAAGAACAGTCTTTACTGTTTGGTTCATAAGAAAAAAAAATCTAAAGACAATAATCCCAAATTGAGTTGTCTGCGTTCCAGAGAGACAGACACAGAGAGAACTATTAGCAGATTTGTCATAACAAGAAGCTACTGTGTGTTTCAGTCCCCAGTATTTACCCTCTATTTCTGCAACCTTGGCATCTCCAACTTTCCTCATCCCTCTTCTATCCATATAATCAGGGTCATGCCCAATTTTCTCAGCTATACTCACTATCAACTTACTCAATGACCTCTCATGATCATGCACTCCCACCCAGGGAGCACCTTTGCATATATTCTGGTGTACAGATATGCACATTTCTCCCTAGGAACAGAATTACTAACTTATTTTTATTAGATATTTTCTTTATTTACATTTCAAATGTTATCCCCCTTTCCTCCATTCCCCTCCAAAACCACCTATCCCATCTCCCCTCCCCCTGCTCACTAACCCACCCATTCCTGCTTCCCCGTCCTGGTATTCCCCTACACTGGGGCATCCAGACTTCACAGAACCAAGGGCCTTTCCTCTCATTGTTTTCCCACAAGGCCATCCTCTGCTACATATGCATCTGAAGCCATCAGTCTCTCCATGTGTACACTTTGGTTGGTGTTTTAGTCCCTGGGAGCACTGGGGGCACTGTTTGGTTCATATTGTTGTTCCACCAATGGGGCTGCAAATCCATTCAGCTCCTTGGGTCTTTTCTCCAGCTCCTCCATTGGGGAACCTGTGCTTAGTCCACTAGTTGGCTGTTAGGCACTAACTAGTTGTGTTTGTCAGGCACTGGCAGAGTCTCTCAGGAGACAGCTATATCAGGCTCCTATCAGCAAGCACTTGTTGGCAACCACAATAGTGCCTGGGTTTGATAACTGTATATGGGATAGATCCCCAGGTGAGGCAGTCTCTAAATGGCCTTTCTTTCCATCTCTGCTCCACACTTTATCTCTGTATCACCTCCTATGTGTATTTTGATCCCCCTCCTAAGGACCAATGTATCCACATTTTGGTCTTCCTTCTTCTTGAGCATGTGGTCTGTTAATTGTATATTGGGTATTCTGAGTCACACAAAGACCCAACAAAGAGGACTTCAGACCAATTTCCTTTATGAATATTGATGCAAAAATACACAATAAAATTCTCACAGCACCCCCCCCAAATTCTCCCAAACTAAATCCAAGAACACATCAAAATGATCATCTATCATGATCAAGTAGGCTTCATCCCAGGGATGAAGGGATGGTTCAATATAAGGAAACCCATCAGTGCAATCCACTACATAAAACAAAATCAACAAAAAATACCACATGATTATTTCATTAGATGCTGAGAAAGGATTTGACAAAATCCAACACTCCCTCATGATAAAAGTCTTGGAAAGATCAGGAATTCAAGGCCCATACCTAAACATAGTAAAAGCAATATACAGCAAACCAGTAGACAACATCAAACTAAATGGAAAGAAACTTGAAGCAATCCCATTAAAATCAGGGACTAGACAAGGCTGTCCATTCTCTCCTTACCTATTCAATATAGTACTTGAAGTCCTAGCCAGAGCAATTAGAAAACAAAAGAAGGTCAAAGGAATACAAACTGGAAAAGAAGAAATCAAAATATCACCATTAGCAGATGATATGATAATATAAGTGATCCCCAAAAATTCCACAAGAGAAGTCCTAAAGCTGATAAACAACTTCAGCAATGTGACTGGATATAAAATTAACTCAAATCAGTAGCCTTCCACTACTCAAAGGATAAACAGTCTGAGAAAGAAATTAGGAAAATGACACCCTTCACAATAGCCACAAACAATATAAAATACCTTGGTGTGACTCTAAGCAAGTGAAAGATCTGTAAGACAACAACTTCAAGTCTCCAAAGAAAGAAATCAAAGATCACAGAAAATGGAAATATCTCCCATGCTCATGGATTAATAGGATTATTATAGTAAAAATCCCCATCTTGCCAAAAGCAATCTACAGATTCAGTGCAATCCCTATCAAAATTCCAATTCAATTCTTCATAGAATTAGAACAATTTTTAAATTCATCTATAATAACAAAAAAACAAGGATAGCAAAAAATATTCTCAACAATAAAAGGACTTCTGGTGGAATCACCACCCCTAACCTCAAACTGTACTACAGAGCAATCATGATTTAAAAAAAAAAAAAACTGCATGGTATTGGTACAGTTACAGGCAGGTAGGTCAATGGAATAGAATTGAAGACCCAGAAATGAATGCGCACATCTATGGTCACTTGATTTTGACAAAGGAGAAAACTATCCAGTGGAAAAAAGACATTTTCAACAAATGGTGCTGGTTCAATTGGTGGTCAACATGTAGAAGAATGCAAATGAATCCATTCTTATCTCCTCTTACAAAGCTAAAGTCCAAGTACATCAAGGACCTCACATAAAACCAGACACACTGAAACTAATAGAAAAGAAAGTTGGCAATGTCCTCAAGCACATGGGCACAGGGGGAAAGTTCCTGAACAGAACACCAGTAGCTTATAGCTCTAAGATTAAGAATTTACAAATGGGTCCTCATAAAATTACAAAGCTTCTGTAATGCTAAGAACATTGTCAATAGGACAAAACCATAACCAACAGATTGGGATAAGCTCTTTACCAATCCTACATCCAATATATGCAAAGAACTCAAGAAGTTAGACTCCAGAGAAACAAATAACCCTATTCAAAATGAGGAACATAGCTAAACAAAGAATTCTCAGCTGAGGAATACCAAATGACTTAGAAGCACCTAAAGAAATGGTCAACATCCTTAATCATCAGGGAAATGCAAGCAAGAACAACCCTGAGATTCCACTTCACACCAGTCAGATTGGCTAAGATCAAAAACTCAGGTGACAGCAGGTGCTGGTGAAAATGTGGAGAAAAAGGAACGAACACTCCTCCATTGTTGGTGGGATTACAAACTGGTACAACCACTCTGGAAATCATTCTGGCAGTTCCTCAGAAAATTGGACATAGTACTACCTGAAGACCCAGCTATACCACTCCTGGGCATATACCCAGAAGATGCTCCAACTTGCAGTAAGGACACATGCTCCACTATGTTCATAGCAGCCTCAATTATAATAGCCAGAAGCTGAAAAGAACCCAGATGTTCATCCACAGAGGAATGGATACATTTATACAATGGAGTACTACTCAGCTATTAAAAACAATGACTTCATGAAATTCTTAGGCAAATGGATGGACCTAGAAAACGTCCTGAGTGAGGTAACCCAATCGCAAAAGAACACACATGGTATGTACTCACTGATAAGTGGATATTAACCCAGAAGCTAGGTAGTACTAACTTATAAGATCTTCCATGTGGTTAATTTTCATAGACATTAATAAGAGTTTTCCATTTTCAATCTACCAACAAATATCCATGCCAAGAGCCAACAGATGTTCTGACTACCCCACATCCACAACAACATGTGGTATTGTCTGCCTTTCCTTTTAGCTATTCTGGTAAAAGTTGAAAGGCATTGATGTAAGACTGTAAATTCCGTGTCCATTTCTGGTGACTAATGAAGTTGAAGGGCCGGATTTCTTAGATTTTCAACTTAAAGCAGTCCTTCACCACTCAGCTCCTCTCTGTACACCACCTGTAAGTGACACTGAGTAAGAACCAAGGGCATGTACACTTATTCAGCTCAAAGCAAGCTTTATAATCTGGTGGTCTATATCATTGTCCACAATTTGCACATCATGTCTTGATCTCTTATATAGGTTACTCTGGTGACTGCTTCCTTCTCTTCTGCAGTAGTCATTCTGACCCACTTCCTCCTTATAAACGTGCTTTTGGATGCACTAGACAGCCCTGCTAGCTAAGCCCCCTATACTGCTTGGTTTTTTATCAACTTTACACAAAACTAAACATATCTGAGATGAGGGAGTCTTTAAGAAAATGAATCCATAAGGTTGGCCTGTTGGCAAGCCTGTGGGGAAATTTCTGGATTAATAATTGATGTAGGAGGGTCTGGCTCCCAGTGGATAGTGACACTTCTGGGCAGGTGCTTCTGAGTTATATACAAAAAGCCAGCTGTGCAAGCCAGTAAGTAATATTCTTCTACAGTTTCTGCTTCAGTCCCTGCCTCAAGGTTCCTGCCCTGCTTGAGGGCCTTCTGTGACTTCCCTCAGTGGCAGACTCTTCTGGAAATGTAAGATGAATAAATCCTCTCCTCTTCAGGTTGTGTTTGGTCATGGTATTTTATCACTGAGATGCCCCTACCATATAAACCCCTGCATACATAACTGAGTAGTCCTAAATATTTCATTCTCTTTCTCTTGCTTCAAAGGAGCACAGCTACTTCACTTCTGCTAATACACCCAACCAGGAAGAAAATCTGGGGTTGTCCTTCCTGCACACGTCCTACCTGTGTGACCAAGTATGATTTATCTGGTCTCTTCTTGTTCAATTTCTTGGCTAAAAATAAGAATGCTTCTTACCTTATATCATTGATGTAATATTTAAGTTACATATAGAAAACCTTTGACCCAATGCCTGGACTATAGCGTGTGCCTGACAAATATTAATTATATTTCTTCCATTTCCCTATTTACAACCCCACTGCTATTCATCATTTCCTTAGAGTCAATGAAAGAGGAGGAAAAAAATTACAAAGACAACAAAAACAAAATCCTTGGCTTTTGAAATCAGACACACCATGACTTAAAAACTGATGCTTACTATTGGCTAGCTCAATGATGAAAATCCTTAAATTAGTTTCTTGCTGTCTAAAAGAATCTGAGGGTGTTACTCAGAAATGTAAGGATGACACATCTCTCTGGATGACTACAGGCCTGGATTAACAGTCTCAAAATAGGGGCTCATGGGCTGAATATCCATCCCTTTGTACTTGAGTTTAGACAGGATGTGATTGATTGGTTGTTGGCTGAGTAGTATTCAACTGGTCTAGAGTGAAGTATTAGGGTAAGTTTCATTGAAATCCTACAACTCAGACTTCATTTGAAAATGGGAGGATATCTAGCAAGCACACTCATCTTTGCTCCAGTCACCTGGGGCTTAATGCCACCATCTCCACTGGCCTTGTCCCTCCTGGTCCGTTATACTCTTCCCTCCTCCCCAGCCTGGCCACATCCCCATAGTCTGCCATACTACCCTCTTCTCTATATCCTCCCCCCTGACTATATCCCTCTGATCTTCCCTACTCCCATCCAGGCTCCATTCTTGTCTACTAGGCCAGTCTCCTTCATTGATACTACCTTCATAGAGCTTGATCAGTTTGTTGGGATACCAAGATCCACAGACTAGTTTCCATTATTTTCCTTTACAAATATAAACCAAATGTTCTGTAGATTCTTACAGTTTATACTCATCTACTTCTTTGTAAAGCTCCTACCTTCTTTTTCCATTGCCTCTTTAAGGAAGGACCACAAACAGGGGGACTTAAAGACTTCAGACTTATCCTGCAGCTGTGTATTCAGAACACCAGAACCACATCTTACCTGCTTAAACTAGATGTGGACTTATCTGAAGGTGCAGTCTTATCTGAAGGCTCTAGGTAAAATTCTGGTTTTGTCCCTCCTCCAGCCTCTAGACTTATGTTTGGGTCCTTGGTTCATAGCCAGCTGTTTTCAACTTAAAAATCAACTATGCTGATGAAGTATTCCATGTGACACAGTGTGTTTCCACTTAATCATCTCCTTTTGCCATTTGAGAGTCCTTTATGAGGACATTGAACCCATACTGATAATCCAGAATAACCTCCCACATCTCAGCTGATTGTCAACCTTAATTCCATCTTCAACATTTTTTCTTACTTACCAGGTAACAATATAACATATCCACATGGTCTAGGGATTAAGATATCTACATCTTTGTGGGAGGGGAGCACTATTCTGACTACCATAGCTTTAAAAGATCCCAGATTGTTGATTGTCTAGATAACACTGCTAAACATGGTTCTTCAGCTCAAAGCCAAAATCAAAGCACCAAACACAAACCACCCAGATCTGCAGAGAGGCGATAGGAGAGCAGTCTCCTTACTGGGCACCTATAACTGTCTGTATTAGTGTTCAGCCTCCTCTGCTGTGTGTTGACACTTTGTGTTATTGGGGAAAAGGCAGGGGAAAAAAGAGGGCAAATAGGATTGGTGCTCTCTGCAGTTTCCAGTGCCTCTGGGCTTTGGATAAAGAAGGAAAAGAGTAGAGATACTCAGAAGCAAATCAAAGAAAGGCCTAGAGTCCTTTAAAGCTAAGCAAAAGCTCTGAATAAGAATCCAAACTGAGAGTCTTCCTAAAGGAACGTAAGCACACATGAGTTTTTCACTGTCTCTGGTTTTTGACAATGCTTTCCTTAACCACTGGGAAAGCTTAGCTGCCTTACAACAGAATCAGAATTAGACAGGATAAAGCAAGAAAAACACTTGAGGGTATGATCACTGCTGTCTCTCCTGCACAGATCATTGGGGCATTGTTTCCAGGCTTCTTAACTATGATAAACCAAATCCAATATTTGGATGTCTTTAATAAGCTGGGGTGCAGACTTCATTTGCTTCCTCAAAAGTTCACATAATAAATCCTGTAAGTTATAAGAAATCCTTAGGATAAACTAAATATCTTTTTTCCTAAATGCATTATTTTTAATGAGTCCAGTGAATTCTAGATACATTGCTGTGTATCTTATCTTACTGCTGAGCATGTTTGATATCATATGTAAAGTCAGCTAGGAATACTCATTCTCAGAACAGAACTAGGAATTCAGACCTCCATTCTTACCATCCCATTGGGTCTTACCCTTTTTTTTATTCTTTACTTTCTTAGTCATTTTTTTGATTTACATATCAAATGTTATCCCCTTTCCTTGTTTCTCCTCCAAAACCCCCTATCCCATACCCCTCCCCCTGCTAACACACCCACACCTGCTTCCCTGTCAGGCCTACCCCTATACTGGGGCACTGAGCCTTCCCAGGACCAAGGGCCTCTTCTCCCATTGATGCCCCACAAGGCCATCCTCTGCTACATATGTCGCTGGAGCCGAGGGTTCCTCCATGTGTACTCTTTGGTTGGTAGTTTAGTCCCTGGGAGTTCTGGTGGTACTGGGTGGTTTATATCATTGTTCCTCCTATGGGGCTGCAAACCCCTTCAGCTCCTTGGGTCCTTTCTCTTGCTCCTCCATTGGAGAACCTGTGCTCAGTCCAATGGTTGGCTGTGAGCATCCACCTCTGTATTTGTCAGGCACTGGCAGAGCCTCTCAGGGGACAGCTATATCAGGCTCCTGTCAGCAAGCACTTGTTGGCATCCAAAATCGTACCTGGGTTTGGTAACTGTATATGTCCACATTTTGTCTCTGTATATCCTCCTCTGGGTGTTTTGATTCTCCTTCTAAGAAGGATCAAAGCATCCATGCTTTGGTCTTCCTTCTTCTTGAGCTTCCTGTGGTCTGAATTATATCTTGAGTACTCCAAACTTCTTGGTTAATATCCACTTCTTGAGTGCATACAATGTATGTTCTTTTGTGATTGGATTACCTCACTCAGAATATTTTCTAGTTCCATGCATTTGCCTAAGAATTTCATGAAGTCACTGTTTTTATTAGATAAGTAGTATTCCATTGTGTAAATGTACCATATTTTCTGTATCCATTCCTCTGTGAAGGGACATCTGGATTCTTTTAAGCTTCTGGCTATTACAAATATGGCTGCTATGAACATAATGGAGCATGTGTCTTTATTACATGTTGAAATATCTTCTGGATATTTGCCCAGGAGTGGTATAGCTGGGTCTTCAGATAGTACTATGTCTACTTTTCTGAGGAACTACCACACTGATTTTCAGAGAGGTTGTACCAGTTTGCAATACCACCAGCAACAGAGGAGTGTTCCTCTTTCTCCACCTTCTTGCCAGCATCTACTGTCACCTGAGTTTTTGATCTTAGCCATTCTGACTGGTGTGAGATGGAATCTCAGGGTTGTTCTTATTTGCATTTCCCTGATGATTAAGGATGTTGACCATTTCTTTAGGTGCCTCTCAGCCATTTGGTATCCCTCAGTTGAGAATTCTTTGTTTAGCTCTATACCCCATTTTTAATAGGGTCATTTGTTTCTCTGGAGTCTAACTTCTTGAGTTCTTTGTATATATTGGATATTAGCCCTCCATCAGATGTAGGATTGATAAAGATCTTATCCCAATCTGTTGGTTGCTGTTTTGTCCTTTTGACAGTGTCCTTAGCCTTACAGAAATTTTGAAATTTAAGAGGTCCCATTTGTCAATTCTTGATCTTAGAGCATAAACGATTGGTGTTATGTTCAGAAAAATTTCCCAAGGGCTTGAGGACCTTGCACACTTTCTTTTTTATTAGTTTCAGTGTGTCTGGTTTTATGTGGAGGTCCTTGATATACTTGGACTTGAGCTTAGTACAAGGAGGTAAGAGTAGATCGATTTGAATTCTTCTACATGCTAACTGCCAGTTGAATCAGCACCATTTGTTGAAAATGCTGTCTTTTTTTTCCACTGGACAGTTTTAGCTCCTTTGTCAAAGATCAAGTGACCATAAGTATGTGTCTTTATTTCTGGATCTTCAATTCTATTCCATTGATCTACCTGCCTGTCACTGTACCAATACCATGCAATTTTTAATCATGATTGCTCTGTAGTACAGTTTTAAGTCAGGAATGGTGATTCTACCAGAAGTTCCTTTATTGATATATTTTTCACTATCCTGGGTTTTTTGTTATTCCAGATGAATTTGGAAATTGCTCTTTCTAACTCTATATGAAGATTTGAGTTGGAATTTTGATGGGGATTGCATTGAATCTGTAGCTTTCTTTTGGCAAGATGGCCATTTTTACTATATTAATCCTACTAATCCATGAGCATGGAGACCTTTTCATCTTCTGTGATCTTCTTTGATTTCTTTCTTCAGAGGCTTGAAGAAGTTCTTTGAAGATGATATAGTAGTATACTTAAGTGACTCCAAAAATTCCACCAGAGAACTCCTAAACCTGATAAACAAGTTCAGCAAAGTGGCTGGATATAAAATTAACTCAAATAAATCAGTGCCCTTCATCTAATCAAATGATTAAACAGGTTGAGAAAGAAATTAGGGAAGCAACACCTTTTGCAATAGTCACAAATAATATAAAATTTCTTGGTGTGACTCTAACTAAGCAAGAAAAAGATCTGTATGACAAGGTCTTACTCTTTTTACTTATAAACTCTTCAGCTTCCTCTGTCCTCTGTCTCTTGGGCATCAGTTTGGTTATTTGCCATGGTAAATTTTTGTTTGTTCCATGAGGAAGGGATAATATCTTTCTTCTAAACTTCAGCCTCTGAGTCTAGAACATAGCCAATATATACCAACCACTAATATGTTGCACGATAGATAGATAGATAGATAGATAGATAGATAGATAGATAGATAGATAGATAGATAGACAGACAGACAGACAGACAAATAGACAGATAGATAGATAGATAGATAGATAGATAGATAGATAGATAGATAGATAGATAGATAGATATAGTTCTAATCACCAACTTAAATGTGTAGGAACCATTATTATCTATCATGACTAGAAAATTGGGCATAGAAAAGTTCGTAAATTTGTTCATCCATACAGCAATTAAAAGCATCATACCTATTGAATATTCAACATGTAAGGTTATAGTTCAAAGGGTAGCCACCTAAAGGGTCATGCTACTTTTAGGTTAATGCAGTCAAGAGGCATCTCTTTTTTCAAAACATCTGGACTGACTACAAGGTCCAGGTCTTTTCAATGAAATCAGTTTTCTACCTATACTAGACCTACCTCCACTCCCAATCATAAGCCTTTGGAAGGAATAACAGACTATGAGAAATATTTCATGGTACAACTACCAAGGACTACACAGTGACTAGCCCACAGCAACCTTTGAGAGATCATTATTACCACCCCCAGTTTAGAGAAATAAGAAGCAAGGGCACAGAAGAAAGGTGATGGCCCAGAGATGTTCTATGTCATAGAATATATTTCCCAACACTCCTCTTATCTGACCTATACTCACCTTGGTTCCCCTAAATCATTTTGATACTGCTTTCATGCCACACATGCATACATGTCAATCCATTATTTTTACCATAATAAAGTTCTAAGGATCTAAATTTCATCATGTTTCCTCTATGATCAAACTCTTTCCTCCTCAAGATAAGGTTAAAACTATTTCCTATGGCTGAGCGAGCTCCTTATAACAGGACCCTCCCCACTCCTCCTCCCACTGTGCCCTTTACTGCCAGTGTCAGAGCACTGTCAAGCACTCTCCTCTGAGTCTTTATGTCCTTCTTGGTCTTAGCCCTGGGCATGAGATGTCCTTTCTGGAACCAGCTCTACCCAACTCTTGCCCACAACTCAACTCTCAGCCTAATGTCCTCTCAACAACCAGTTGAAGTCATATCCCCCAGTGGACCTCATGCTCATCACACTTTATGCTTATCTTTATAAGAATACTGCACCTTCACATGTATGTGCTCATTCAACCAGTACAGGGGTTTACCAGGAACAACTTTCACTATGGCAAAGACAATGTCCATTGAGTTAATTAACCCTAAGTTCAGCTTCAGATTGCTATTCTTCTGCCTCTGTTTGCTTCCCCACCAAAGCTCTTGTCTCAACATACTGTAGCTGTCTGGTTACTTCCCTATCCCTCATTAGATTGAAAGTATTTTAAGCACTATAGAGTCATAGTCTATAATGACTTTGACCTCACTGCTGAACCCCAACATCAAGCAGTGCCCAGTACCAGTTGGTACTCAAATAGCTGAGAATAAATAAACAGGCATCAGTACCTGTCCCTTTAGCACAGACCTGCCATAAATTACATCAATGGATTGTTTTACTTTAAACACTTTAAAGAAATAGAATTTATATGGAATTGAGAAAAAGCTGTCAGCTGTGAAATCTCACCCAGTGTTGTTCACTAGCAACAGGAACCAGGGGACCAGTTCAGGCCTCGGTGAAAAATGACTTGTCAGCTTAGTCAAACACCTCATGACAAGCCATGAGGACACAGAAATCCCCTGAATGGATAGATGAGTGACTTCCCATTATTCTGAGAATGAAAGAGATAAAGTTAGGAAGGGAGAGGCTAAGTAAAATTAATTCCCCAATAGGACAGGATGAGATGTAGAAAACTATCCCTGAGGAGGACCAGCTGCTCAAAGAAGGAGGTACAATATTTGAAAGGAAGACAACAGTGAGCGACACTCTAACCTGGTCCCAGAAAGTCCTCAGACTTTGAAACAAGGCCCAGATGCTCCCAGAGCCCTAGAACAGGACTGTGGTTTTTGTCTTCTGGGTCAAGATGACTTGGTAGAGATGAGGGGGTTCTAAGAACAGTTTAGGAACCCAAAACGATGAAGCGTGATCAGTCATCATAGTGATCATGATGATCCCGAAATGTGACAAACACTACATCATCTCACTAGCCAGCCACAACATACAGACTACTGTGCTTTCCTGCCAATGTGTCAGGTAAATAAGCCTTCATAACTCATCAGATCTTGCTTTCTATCCAAAGTCTTGTTTGTTTGTTGTTTGCTTGTCTCAGCGGTAGAGGGGCAGTGCTCACAACTGAACCTAGGGCCATAAACATACTAGGCAAGTGCTCTACCATTGAGCCATATCCCCATCTCTCTTTTAATCTCTTTAGACTACCTTACTAAATTGCCCAGACAGGCTTCAAACTCGTTGTCTAACCAACCAGACCTTATGCTTGAAATTATATCATCTCAGCCTCTAGAACAGCTGGGACTACAGTCCTGTGCCACCAGGCCTAGCGCACTTTAATGCCAGTATTCTACACATAAGAATCCCAAAGTTTGCCTGCTCCATGGACTTTTCAGTGACCTTCTGGTCATTGTCACTTGGTCTCCAACATCTCAGTACCAAAGTCTGTCCTTTCTAGAAATGATACGGATTTTGCTTGGCTTAGCTTATTCCCTCAGGGTCTATGAGCACCTTTGCACAAAATAGAAGCATAAATAAAACATTGCTTACAGAAACTGAAGGGACAGTTTGTTGGCAGCTGTGCATGCAGGCGTGAGGTTTGCTCGAAGTCACTGTAGTGAACTTAACTAAGCTTTTGCCTGTCTTCAACACTGAAGCACTTCTCAGGCATTGGTAACCCCTTTCTCCCTGCTATCGTGCCCAGGGCAATCAAAACACTTGTGTGTGGCTGTCTATTTCTGACTCTTGTGCCTGCCAGTGGGCAATATTCCCCTTTGGCACAGAATTTAGGACAGACTGCTTTGGGAACAGTTTTTTAAAACTGTAACGAGGGAAATACCTTAAAAGCCATTTCAACTGCAAGAAGTCATTTTATCTGTTTGCTGTGTTACCAGGGGTTTTTATTTTTAGGAACATTTTTTTCATGAAGCATTGCTTTACCTCTTATGAAGTACAGCTGATCTGGTTACTTTTTACTTCATCTTTATTTCCAGTCTGATATTTTTGGCCTCAAGAGCTACTTTCTCTAGGAAAAGAGGTTCTGTACTAGACATAAATGAAAGTTGGTTAGAAAAAGGGGTGGGTCCACAGATCCGGTTTATGAAGCCCAGAGCAGTTCTGCGGGCCCACTCTTGTGAAGATGTCATGAGTCATATACATCTGAAGAATGTGGAGTAGGTGGATGATGACTTATGGGCTCAGGGCATAATGTGACAATTTTAAGAAAGCAGAGCCAAAGCAGCAATCTCCCCCATATGTGATTATTTCTATAAATATAGTCCTTTGGGGATACATAGTTCCTATGTAGAAAGTGTCTTTTGAACATCCAAAGACCTTTGGGAAAAGGCCACTGTTGCAATTGTTCAGAGCTTAGGGTAAATTAGCAAATGATAGCCCTTCCACCACATCCCACTCTGGACTGGCCTTGTGAACAAAGCATGGATTGGATTTGAACCTGTGCCTTCTCTGGCTTGATCTCTCACCCCATCATCTCTGACCAGCACTTGAAGCTCTCTGAAGCAGTGTGGTAGTAGTCATTCATTCATTCATTCACTTGCTGCTTCAGGCATGAAACTATGGGTAAGGTTTGGGCTTTTATGACTTAAAACTCAAATTAAGAAATCTTTCAGAACTGGAAAATATCATCCTAAGTGAGGTAACCCAATCACAAAAGAATACACATGTAATGCAATCTCTGATAAGTGGATATTAATTAGCCCAGAAACTCTGAATACCCAAGGCACAATTAGCATAACAAATGACTCCCATGAAGAAGTAAGGAGAGAGTCCTGATCCTGGAAAGGCTTGATCTAGCATTGTAGGGGAGTACTAGGACAGAGAAAAAGGAGGGAGGTGATTGGAGAATGGGTGGAGAGAAGAAGGCTTATGGGACATATGGAAAGGGGGAAACTGGGAAAGGGGAAATAATTTGGAATGTAAACAAAGAATATAGAAAAGAAAAAAGAAAATGCCCCACCATGTCAGTGACTTAAAAATCACAAGTAAAAGTTTTGCTAAAAATAAAATATGCCTGGGGTTGGTGAAATCATCTGGTCACTAAAATATGGGAAAGTCAATAGTGCTGGAGCTTAATAAGGGGCTAGCCTGAAAGTGGCATTAGAGAAGGGAACTAGTTTGCCACCACTGACTTCAGAAGGCATGGGCTTGGTGATGATCAACAGGATCAAGTAGAGGGAGGCTGTTAATAAGCCAATAAGAGGCTGGGATATTACATAATTAGTTGACCGTCAAACTCCATCTTCCAAAGGATGGAAGCATTGACATCAGGTCAGGAATTGGGACTTTGGAAACAAAATGGGAACAGACAGGATATATGCCATCTCACAGCAAAGCTTTAGAAGCCACTGTTGAATTTGATTAGGTAGAACTGCCTTTTTGCCACAAGATTCTAGCTTGAGACTATTTCTTCAGCCTGAATCCAGAAGGATAATATGGAGGAGAGCTAGAGCTAACTCACAGTGGAAAAGTAGTCTCAAGACATTCTCCATAAGCCTTGCTAACTATTCAAAGCCCGGCTTGGGTTATGAATGTAGTATCACATCGTAGGCCAACTGACATGGGAATCAATATACAAAGAAGATGAAATGATATAGTACTAAATTAAAAAGGCACATTAGTGGGTTGGATAGGTGGCTCGCAGTGGTTAAGAGCTCAACTGCTCTTGCAGAAGACCCGTGTTTGGTTCCCAGGACCAACATCATAAGTCTGACAACTGCCTATAACTCTAATTATAGGGAATTTAATACACTCCTATGGCTTCTGAGAACATGTATTCACAGCACTGTACCTGCATGCATATACATAATTAACGATTAAAAATATTTTAAAAAAAAGATACAATGATTATACCATAACAACAAGAAATTGCTGCTGGACCTTAATTTTTATACTTATGTACCAAGCATTATGGCAGCCATATCTCACTTAAATCTCTTGGAATCAGAACTCAAATACATGTGATTACCACCATACTGCATATTCTTTCTCATTTTTCCAAATAGTTCATGAAGTTGATAGTTGTATGCTCCTGTACAGGTAGATAGAGTAGGGTTAACTAAGCAAATTTGTGTTGCTCAAACTATACATTTCTGAGAAAGATCTATCTTCAAGCCTAGAATTTGAACAGCATCTAAGAATACGCCCTCTCTGAGCTCTCTAAAATGTCTTATCTGCTAAGTGTTGGCTGACTAAGTCCTTGGGGTGACAGCATGATCAGGTAATTTATGCTGCCTACATGATTCCTGGTAGATGCAGGATGCCTACTTTCTGAGAGCTAGGATCAAATTTGAGTAGTTGGAGCAATTCCTATATTTGGTGCATGCCCATGTGTCTGATCCCATTGAGAGTCACACACACTAAGGCTCCAGGGAGCTCCTATTCCTGAAGATCTGTTCCCTGTGTCTTGGAGGACTGAATCCATCTGCTCAACATCTCTGGGAAAGAACTTTTGGAAACCTAAGTCATGTTTCTCTTGAACTATCTTCTATGTGCTTTTGCCCTTTCTGGTTTTAACCTGCATCTTTTTGTTGTTGTTGTTGTTGTTGTTGTTGTTGTTGTTGTTGTTGTTATAAAAGCCCACAACTATAGGTAAAAGTTTTTCTGAGTTTTTGAGTCCTTTCTGAAGTCAGCAAGCCTCATGGTACACTTGGAAGAACCTGATATAAGACAAAACAGGAACTGAATGAAGACGCCAAATTTCTAAACCTCTGTCATTCAAGAAATGTCTCAGAAAGCAAAAATGAAAAGGCGAGGGAGAGTTAGTGAGGTTTGGAGTGGGATAGAGGAGCAGAAGGGGCAAGGGTAGAACAGTAGAGAAATTGGCAGGTGGCTTCTTAAATTTGGCTTCCACATCCAGGTAGGAAATGTTCACTGACCAACAGGAGACACAAGCTTGAGCCTATCACAGCAGCCCAAGACTGGAATGTAGTTAGTGGTTGAAAATATGAGGACAAAGTATAGCATTGAGAAAAGGATTACACAAAAGAAGAACAATGACATAAATTCAAAGGGCACAGGCTACAATGAGGAGAAAGGCATGTTTTAATTGTTTCCGAGTCACCATGAAGTATGATCTGATTACATTTATGCAAATCCGTATGCAGTCTCATGCGAGTCCATGGTGCCACTTGCCGATGGGGCTGTACCATTCTTTTTTTATGTGTTCATTTATATGTATAACCATTTAAAACCTGAAGCCGAAGAAAGACCGTGATAAAACGAGGTACTATGAAGTGGTATTTTATTTAATCCTGTATTTTTATGTATAGATTTATTTTAAGCGGTAAACAGAATTAGATTCCCAAAACCGCAGGCTCCTCTCAAGCCACTCATTTTTATGTCTGCTTCTTCCATGTGTGATTTACTTATATTCCGATGAGGTTTTATATTTTTTTCTTTTCTTCAGAGGAATAGTATCGGGGTTGTGTTTGAAACTTCTCTGAATAACAGCTCAATGAAAATGTCAGACTGACCTGACCTCCCACTGCAGAGGTAGCCCTCCCCCACCACCCATGTTTATGGCCCTAGTGCATCCTATGTAAGTGCGTGATGTATCACACACACTCGTGGCTCATTTAGAGAGAATTCTGAGATATATTCTCAAATTTTGCATCAAACAGTGAACCCTAGAGAATCTGTCAGCCCTGCAGCCATTCATCCCCATTTGTCCTCCATGTGACAGGGAATTTCAGTCCATCACTTAGGATCAAATTGCTGAGAAAGTCACCAGAATGTTGCATTCAGACCAGTGTCTCAAAAGCTCCCCCATGTGCACACAAGAAAAATAACTCATCAGAGGAAAAGGTCATTGGAAGGATTGTAGAATGGGAACAAGGGGCCAACTCTCAGATTGTTAAAAATGTGCTATGGTACAAGAAGACATCAATTATGATTTTATTTGCAAGTGTCAAAAATGGTAATCTATTTAAGTGGGTTGAATTTCAACTTCAGCAAATAAAATGGATACCTCCAAACACTTATTTTCCTATGAGAAACACTTTTTTTTCAAAACAACAAAGGAAGAAGGAGGAAGAGGAAGAAGAGTAAATGAGAAGGATTTGTTCCAACTATAAATACACTGAAAAAAGGAAAGACAAGCAATCCAGATATAACACAAGCAGCTGATTTATGTGCTTGAGCCCATGAAGCAAATGATATAAAAATAAATCAAATCATTTCTTGTACTTTCCAGAAACTATTTGCCTAATGGAAATGTTTTCCAATTTCTCTTATTTGAACATTTATCTTTCCCTTAGGGACAAACATGCTATGGTTAAGACTGCTGTGTAAACCAGTACTCTCAAAAAAGAAAAAAAAAAAAAAAGAGGTTTCAACAATGTTCAAATAGAGCCTGGATTCAATTCACTCTTCCATCCTCCACATGTTATAATAGAGATACGTGAATTCAAAATGGGTGGACCTGTCCAGTCCCACATGGTTGACAGATAAACTAAGAAACAAAGTCTGGTCTTCTGTTTAGTGGTTGAATCAGTATTCCTTTATAACAAATTGCTTCTCCTTTTTCAGTAGCATTAACAAGTGATAAATGTGAAACATAGCACTAACAAATACTTGGGATACTAGCCATTTTTCTAATTCAGTCAGTATTCCAGTATTAACTGTCTCTCCAATTTCAATAATAGTAAGGAATAATAAATAGAAACAACAAACATTTGTAATACTAAAGCATATTGAGATATAAGGAAATAACATACCTATTAAGACTTTTGACAGGTAAGTTTCAATCACATTATAGAAATTAACCTGAGGTTACTCACAATCCACTGAGGTTTTATTATCCCCATTTTACAAGGGAAGAACCCTGGGCACAGAGAAATAAGAAAACTAAAGAATAAGCTGTGGAGGTCATGATACTAGTCAACCAGAATCAACTCTAGACATAGATCTTCCTGCCTCCACTGCCCTCCCACACAAAACCACAGTAAGTAGACTATAGAAAGTAGAATTGCTATTCAAAAGTAATAGGACCATCAGACATGAGATTAAACCTTAATCTTTGGGAAAACATAAAATTAAAATATGTGCTAATTAAAACAGAAATAAAAATGAGCAACAACAACAAAAGCTTGGGAAGAAAATTCTTATGCAATCACCAGAGTAAATCTAAAGGATTTTTAAGTATCCAGTTTCACACAAATCCTCCAAATGGAGGGCAGCATTCTTGAGTGTGCCAGCTAAGTCATGCTTATCTATAATTAGAAATTATTCTTATCTGGCTGTTAGAACAATCCTTCTCCTAAGCAATGCTTGGTTAATCTGTTTTCAAGTAGTGAAGCTCTTCAAGTGGGGGAGACACTCTTGTATTTCTAATTGGATCAAATTAACATGGTGACAGCTAAGCTCCTCCAAATGCAAGCCTTGAGGCAGCTTCCTGCTGCTTACCTCCTCCCCCTCAGAACACACCTCTCTCTCTCTCTCTCTCTCTCTCTCTCTCTCTCTCTCTCTCTCTCTCTCTTGGGTTTCTCTCCCACTTGCCCTTACCCAATCTACCAGACAGCACTTCCCTTTGGCTGGTTCTGACTTCTAAGTCTAACTTTATTCTTTTGCAACTCTAGAGGTCTGTCCGGGGGGGGGGGGGGGGTCTCTTTCTCCCATTCAGCATCTGAGGGAGCACAGCCATCCCCTGATAGCTCCTCTGAATACTGTGGACTGAGGCTCAGCTTCCAGTGTGGCTCCCCAAACTAGCCTGTCCCCTAAATCTGCATTATTACCTCCCCCCAGCATCACAGATCCAAATCCCTCATATTTCACAAAAAAAACCTCCTGTGTTCTTTATTTAGTTCATTCTCAGACAATTAAAAAAAATATATACCCTATACCTTGAGTCATCTAAGATTCCTTTCCTCCTATTTAGTTTACACTCAGATTGTCATTTCTACACACTATACTTAGCAATCACTCTTGAGTCTGGCCTATCTTGCTGTGTTTCTTCTGGTGCCCAAAACCTGTTTCACCAAAACTAGATCCTGAGTTAATAATTCAAGAGCAAGTTATTTTTGGAGAAGCAATTCCAGGAGGGAAATGCTGGGGCCATGGGAGCATGGTAGAGATAGGAAGGAAGCCAGTACTGATGTGTACATGACTGAATAACTGTTGTGCACAGTGGGATTGGATTGAGTGGGACTCAATCCCCTAGGGCCATTCATGCCACACCTAGCAAAGACTCAAACAGGGATCACTCATCTTAGAGGGCTGCTCCTAGGTGTTAACTTCTGGTGTCCCGGGCTGGGCCTGCCTTAATGTCATTCTTTATTCCTGTAGTTGAGATAATGTTTAGCTGTCACCTTCTGAAAGAAGGGAATATGCCAAGTACCTGCTAAAAATCCCCCTAAGGCTCACACAAGCTTTGGATAAGAGTGAATGTCCCTGCTGTGCCCTGCTTTCTTCACAGTAATTGGTCAGAGTTTCTGATTTAATATTTATGTTCTCTGGTGCTACCTATCCACGAAAATGCCTAATGTCTTGGCCACTACTATGTTTGGAATTTACTGCCACAGTTTCCCAGAGTCTTCAGCCACCATCAAACCCCACTGACATTCAACTGGGATGTTCCAACATAGTGTCCCACCTCAAAGACCCTCTTCATTCTCAGTGAAAGGATAGAAAATACAACCTAAGTCTCTAATGACCCTTAGAAATCAAAAGTTTAAAATGCTATCTTGCTCCAAACAAGCTCTAACGCCAGCCTTCTTTTTTTTTGTTCGATATATTTTTTATTTACATTTCAAATGATTTCCCCTTTCCTAGCCCCCCACTCCCAGAAAGTCCCGTAAGCCCCCTTCTCTTCCCCTGTCCTCCCACCCACCCCTTCCCACTTCCCCGTTCTGGTTTTGCTGAATACTGCTTCACTGAGTCTTTCCAGAACAAGGGGCCACTTTTCCTTTCTTCTTGTACCTCATTCGATGTGTAGATTATGTTTTGGGTATTCCAGGTTTCTAGGTTAATATCCACTTATTAGTGAGTGCATACCATGATTCACCTTTTGAGTCTGGGTTACCTCACTTAGTATGATGTTCTCTAGTTCCATCCATTTGCCTAAGAATTTCATGAATTCATTGTTTCTAATGGCTGTAACGCCAGCCTTCTAAGGAGCCCCAAACACTTCACATTCCAGAGCCTGCCCTTTGTTAAGAGCTAGGCAAAAAGGTCTTGAATAGTGATCCTGGCCCTGTAAGGTAACTAGAAATGAGCTAATTATCTGTTTATCTTGCTTCTGTGAACTGCTAATGCCATTACCCCCCAACTCAATATTTTTAGACCCCAGCAATTAGCTTAGCACTGAGTCACTGAGTAACTTGCCTTTCTGCCATCAGCTTGAGACCTTTGGCCTCAAGAGATAGCTCACCCTGATCCAGGAGCTAGCTCATCTGATGAATGGCACAATGTTTAACTCTACAATGCCCCAAGGATGTTTGCTCCAGATAATCATTAACCTTCCTTAAGGCATAAACTATTTCCTGACTTGTGCATTCTGTGCTTCCCGACCCTTGCCTTGTGATTTTTCCCTTTAAATACCCTGACTTGAGTTGCTCAGGGTCCACAGTCTTCTAGCCCTGTGTGGTTACGGCTGTGGAACCCAGAATTCTGGAATAAAGAAATCCTCATGTTATTGCATCGAGACTTTCTCACGAGTGATTTGGGTGTCGCCTTCTGAGGCGTGGGGTGCTCGGGCACACTTGGTTTTTGGGGGTCTTACATCAGCACCCTGTGGGACACCTCCACCTTTTCCATTCGTTCTCTCTCCCTTTCCAACAGCAGAGTACTCACCATTCACATGACCAAGCCACCAGAGTGCAAGCCTTGACAGGTCCCAACCTGCTTGCTGATTCTCCAGAAACAAGCCCAAAGCTGAGAAGAGGAAAACTTAATTTCTGTACTGTCTACATGCCACATGTCTTAGTATGCTTTCTACACTGTGATCAACACTGTGACCAAAAGCAGCTCATGGAGGAAAGGGTTTATTTCTTCTTTCATCATGAAGAGAAGTCAGAGCAGGACCTCAGGGCCAAAATCTGGAGGCAATAACTGATGGAGAGACCACAGAGAAACATCTAACTTACTGGTGTGCTCCTTTTAGTTTACTCAGTTTGTTTTTTTTATATATATAACCAAGTGCTATCTGCCCAGGAATGGCACTACCCACATGGAGCTGGTCCCTCCCATATCCATCATCAATCAAAAAAACATCTCACAGGCTTGCTCACAGGTCAGTCTGATGGAGGAGGCATCTTTCTCAATTGTGGGTTTTTTCTTCTAGCGTAATACTGCCTTGGGTCAAGTTGACAGAGAAACGACAAAAGCAAGAACAAACAAAGAAACCTAATCAGAACGTCATGAGAAACAAATAATACAAGTCTGTAGTTAATCTGGTAAACAAAGATAGACCAAAAAGAAACATTTGGAGAAAAAAAAATAATTTTCCCTTTAATACATTGACTTTTTCTCTTGCTACTTAGGATTCTCCACCCGCACCCAAGCAACATCTGGCCCACAAATCAATTTGCTTCACCCTGCTTTCAGGTTCTTCAGCTATATACCTCTTGTTGGCATTCATTTCATTACAGAGACTCTAACAGGTAAAGACCCTGTCAGGAAGACCTGAGAATAAACTTTGGGCACTAAGTACTCAATGATATTTCATGATTACATTTCTGCTTCTCAAATTGAGGGTCCTTGTGTACAAGACACAGAACTGCCTTCACACTGAACCCTACCAGACAACCTTACAAAGAAGGAGGATAATTCCCCCCCCCCCCAGGCTCATCTTCAGGCTCTTCAAGGTCACCAATTTCTGTCCACACACATGTGACTGACTTCTGTCACATTCAGTGCTGAGAGACAGAAAGTCAATGTAACAAGGGACAGGTGGGAAAGGCCTGTTTTGCCTGGACCAATTTCAAGCCACACATTTCCATGCATATTACCCAACCCTGAATAATTATTAAATTCACATTCTGGAGATTATTTTGTTGAGACAAGAGAGAAGAAAAGAAAAAAAAAGCCAGCAAACATTATTTCCTGAAAATTAAATGTTTTATCTAAAGTTGACTTATATTATGCAAAAAAAAAAAAAAGAAGAAGAAGAAAAAGAAAAAAGAAAAGAATGAAACGAACTGAGGTACATTAGATCTGAGAGCTTGTGGCACATTTGTTACCAAACAACTGCTATGATATTTGCATTCTTTGATCACTGCCATTGATGAAAACTAAGTTCAAGCTCTTTTTAGTCTGCCCCGTCCCAGTACAAAAGAAGGACAACGACTCTGGGCCTTGCTTTTTGAAGGTCTTAACGCTGAGCTTTACCTCTCATTGTCTGTGCTTTGGGGTTCTGTCCTCCCAAAGCAGTAAGAGTTAACTCAACAAATCTTTCCCTGTGAGAATGACAGGAAGCCACAAATGCTCCGACCAGGCAGCCTGTTACAGCTGAAAGCACAAAAGGAAACTTGGAACACCCTGTTCCTACGTCAGGTCTGCAGTGTGTGTTTTATTTCATATTTTCAGACCCACTGCAGGCAGCCAAGTCCTTGCTATTCAAAATGTTTTTGCTGACCTCATAAGACACAATGTAAATAGACTCCCTGCCCAATGACGCCAATGCTAAATCTAATGTCTTATGTGCTTTTCTATTTGGTGATATCTTTGTGTATACTGCTTCCAAGTCCTGTGCTCGTGGGCAGTTCTGCTTTGGTGTAAACTGATGCCAGTCTTTGCAGGCTACTGTTTCTCTTAGTTGATCTACAGTAACTATGAAAGTGAGGGAAACAGGGACTGGGGAGGAATGGTGGGTGTCTGGGCTGCACTGCCTTCTCCAATCCTGCATTCCTTGGATCTCTTCAACCTTGAGTCAGTATCCCAGGGTAAAATCTTCCCCTTAAAGGATGGGATACCTAATCAAGCATCAATGGTGGGTAACAGCAGCTAACAGTTAACTCAACAAATATTCTTTGAGGACCTCAGAGGACACTGTAACTTTTCCAAGTATTTCATTCCCACCCCTTCCCTACCTTTCTTGCTTCCTGTATTTCCTCCTCCTTCCTTCCTTCCTCTGTTCTCTTTCTTCCCACCCTCCTTCCTTCCTTTTTTATTTTTTCCATTTATTTATTCACTTTATGTCCCAATCACAGTCCTCTCCCTCCTCTCCTTGAGTCCTGCCCTCCCATCCCCTTCCCCAATTCCTCCTTCCCCTTCTCTTCATAGAAGAGGAACCCATCACCCACTCCCACATAGCAGCCTGACCTGGCACCTCAAGTCACAGCAGGACTAAGCACTTTCCCACTGAGGCCAGACAAGGCAGCCCAGTTAGAGGAAGGGGATCCAAAGGCAAGCAACAGAATTTGAATCAGAGACAGGACAGCCCCCATCCATATTGGATGACCCACATGAAGATCAAACTACACATCAAATACAAATGTGTAGGGGGCCTAGGTCCAGTTCATCTTTGGTTGGTGGTTCAGTCCTTGCAAGCACCCATAAGCCTAAGTTAGTTGGCTCTGTAGGTCTTCTTATGGTATATGTGATCCCTCCAGCTCCCTCAAGCCTTCCCCCAATTCTTCCACAAGACTCCCTGAGCTCTGCCTACTGATTGACTGTGGGTCTCTGCATCTATTTCCATTAGCTGCTGGATGAAGCCCCTCAGATGACAGCTAAGCTAGGCTCCTGTCTGCAAGCATAACAGAGTATCACTAATAGAGTCAGGGGTTGGCTCTCTCCAAATGGGGTGGGTATCAAGATGTTCCACTTTATTGCAAGGATACTTGCTCAACTATGTTCATAGCAGATTTATTCATAATAGCCAGAAATTGGAAATAACCCAGATGTTCCTCAACTGAAGAACAGATAAAGAAAATGCAGTACATGTGCACAATGTTGCACTACTCGGCTATTAAAACAAGGACATCATGAAATTTGCAGGCAAACTAGAAAATGACATCCTGAGTGAGGTAACTCAGACCCAGAAAGATACTCATAGTATGTACTCACTTACAAGTGGATATTAGCCATGAAGTACAGAATAACCATGTTATGTTCCACAGACCCAAAGAAGCTAAGTAATAAAGAATGCCCAGGGTGGTGTACTTTAATCTCAGTCAGAAGGGGAAATAAAATAGACATACGAAGTAGATGGAAAGAGGGAACTGGGTGGGAGAGGGGGTGGGAAGAGAAACAAGGGTGGGGCATCAACTGTGGGGTGAGTAGGGATAGGGGATGAGGGCTGGGAGAGAAAAGGGGAATCAGTTGGGGACGGCATCTCCAGGACAAGCCAGAGAACTGAAACAGGGGAGGCTCCTCAGAGGAAATGAGGGTGAACCTAGCTGAAACTCCTGAAGGGGCCGCCTCCTGGAGCCAGGCAGAACTTCCAATAGAGGGAGAAGGACACCAACCCACTCACAAATTGTCACCTAAAATTTGCCCTGCCTGCAAAATGCACAGGGATAAAGGTAAAGCAGCAGAGACTGAAGGAATGGCGGGAGTGGGGGGAGGGGCGTGGATTTTGGGGAAGCACCCTCCTAGAAGCAGGGGGATGGGGGATGGGATAGGAGGTTTACAGAGGGGAAACCGGGATGGGGGATAACATTTGTAATGTAAATAAATAAAATAATCCATAAAAATTTAAACAATAAAATAAAAGAATGGTTTTAAACATGTAATTTATATCACATATTTGAAATAAGAAAGCATATTCTCATGCAAATGACACCTGATCTTTCCTTTACTGGTCAGTTAAATACACCTTATTGGACATGACCATTATAACGAGCTCCCTCAAGATTTATTAGTTTAAAATACCAACAGCCTCTTAGTCTTTCCAGAAATCTACAGCCATTTAATCACTGCTCTATGAAGTCTCCATGGAGGCTGGGCAAGGCCTGAGGGGGCCTGCCTGGCTCCCAGAGGGCTCCAGCAGGAGCTTGGCATCTCACACAACAAACTAAAGTATATCGCTTTCCTAAGACCTGCACCTCAAAATGAACATGGTGTCATTCAGTCATTAAGTCTGCTATGTCATTTTTCTCCTGTGCTTTGCCCTACTACTGGCCTCCCTCCCTTTCTTTCTCCCTCTTTACTGCGTGAGAAGCCAAGCTGACATTTCTCACTTTTCCAATTACCCAAGGAAAGTCTGGCCCCAGCTCTTCTAGTCAGTTGGCTGCCCTTCTTTGAGACATCTGGTTCCTTCTGGGTCCTTGAGTCCAAGTCTTAAAATGTCCACTGCTAGCCACATGAAGTGTTCTATGTGTTCTTCTTGTCTAAAGAAAGCTAGCAAATAGCATTGATATGGGGCTGGGGCTGTAGTTGTGAACTCTGTCTGAAGATGCTGAAATAAGTGTTATTAGGGGATTTATATCAAACATAAGCAAAGAAAAACAACAACAACAACAAAAAAAAACCAAGGTAAAAGTGTCTCCCTTTTTTCTCACACTGCTGTGTGAACACAGGTAGAATTTAGAGCACTTCCCACTATCCCTGAGAGCTAACCAGCCTCCCAACTTCTGCATAGACTAAATAAATAAAAATAAATAAATAAATAAGTAAATAAATAAATAAATAAGAAAAATGCAGAGTAAGAATGCATTGAGTAAGAAATTCAAGGAAATGCCTAAAGGGACTTAACATTTTTTGCACCACATCTCCCATGCACCTTATTAATTCAAGTGACTGATCCATAAATGTGCCTCTCAGCACTGGACCTTCCTTGCCTCTAACTCCCTCAGGCAGGCTTTGGGCAACAGCCTGCATATTTTCTGCCCTAACAGGAGGAAGGCTCCACAGCTAGGCAGGAGGGAGGGGCTTCCAGCCACTGCTCCTTTGCTCTGCCTGAAGCCTGGGAAGGTCTCCATCTATCACTGCCTTCCAGGCATCTGCACATCACAGAAGCTCTCCTCAGAGCTTGTGTCTGCTTGCAATATCTTCCCCTAGAAAGCCGTGTCACTGCCTTCTTCTTCCCTGGAGTGACTTCTTATGCATCTGTTCCATATCACCTTCTCAGTGAATCTATCCTGGAAGTCCCATCTCCTACACAATGAAGTGCAATTATACATTCATGCACACACACACACACACACACACACACACACACACCATATTCCATCTCTTCTCCCTATAGTTTTCTTATCATTTTCTACTTATTAACAATTTTTCACGTGCTTATTGCCTGTTTCTCCCCTTCTATAATGTAAGCTTCATGAAGGCAAGAATTTTTTATCTTGATTACTCTCAGGACTAGTACAGATTCTGGTATCAAGTAGGCGTGTAACAAATGCTAATTAGGAAGTGAATGAACCACTGATCTGCCCATAACTATCCTTTCCACTCACAAAGTTTACTCTGAAGCCAGAGCATTGTGGCTTTAGTTCAACAAACACCTATCAATGTTACTTACCTATTACTACATTAACAAACTACCACACACACTTAGTGGTACAAACAACAAAGGTCGATTATCTACATTTCTGTAATCAAAAGTTTCAATATAGTCTAGTGGTCTAAATGGTGTTCTCAGAGATGTACCCCTTTCTGAAGGTTCTGAGGAGTCTGTTTCCTTGCTTTTGCCAGCTTTCAAATGTAGGAGTCATGCACAATATGGTTTGAACCTTCCTCTCTATTTTTATTTTTAAAGATAACAATGTTGCTTCCCTCTGATAATTCCCTTTACTACA
Source organism: Apodemus sylvaticus (assembly GCF_947179515.1). Taxonomy (NCBI): domain Eukaryota; kingdom Metazoa; phylum Chordata; class Mammalia; order Rodentia; family Muridae; genus Apodemus; species Apodemus sylvaticus. The sequence goes on from NC_067487.1 coordinate 52,064,942, forward strand.
ACTGTCTTTCTTCCTTCTCTTTTAAAAATTACAATGGGACCTCCTTTCATATTTGAAGATGATCTAACTCACAAGCTTAATCCCCCCCCCCATCCTATAATCTTGTACATTCATGGATCCCAGGCGTGAAAATGGGAACCACGTGGGGTGGGACATGACTCTATGCTCATCATCCTCTTGCACATCCTATAAGGTGGCGATGCCTCCTCTATGGAGATGACAACTGTAGTGTTTTTCCCAGATCCACATTCAGTCCTCACATTTTGCCCTTCATTAGTTCTGAATGGTATTCAGCACAAACTTTCCTGGCTCAAAGGAAGAAAATATTCTATTTAGGATTCTCTCTAAAATCGTTGTTCCTTTAACCTAGATGACAAAATCAAATTCATTCACTAAAACTCAATCTTCTCCATAGAAATCTGCAATAGCCAAACCACTAACAGGGATTTTATGAGAAATATATATCATATATATATATGAAAATTCTATAAACATCAAAGGCATAACACAAAAACTTATAATCACAATAGGCCTCTCTAGCACCAAGGACACCCTGAGTTTACTACTGATTGGGAGTTTGTCTGCATTGATTCCTGAGAAAAACTGCATAAATAATCACTTGCATACTTTAGAAAAGTAAAAAGTCAAAATAGACAATGTCTCTCACGGCCCAAGCACTGCATGTTATCACCTAGTGTGCCGGTAACAGCATAGTATAGACACAGCAGGTATAAACACGAATCCTGCTTTCTTCAAAACACCAGATTGGGAACCAGCTACTCCTTACCTTTGGTCATCTGAGAAACAATTGCTGAAGTCATTTTCTCCAGATCCTTGTATTCTTTTAAAGGAAAAAGGAAACTAGGTCTCCTTCACCTTGTAACTCTAGTGCCAAAAATTTACCTGGCAGAAATGTCTAAAGAATATTGGTTAAATTAATGAGCAAAACAGCACATTAATGACTGAGAAGCTGACTAACTAGAGATGCACATTAGAAGCTTGCCCATGCCACTGGTAAAGTTATAGATTACTATCTTCACTTTAAAATATCTTAAAAAAAATATTTCACTTCAATGTTTTCAGTTCCAAAGGGAGAATTGTTTTTTTTCTTCTTAACTCTACAAAACTACTAAAATTATTTCTTTTTAAGGCAACTTCTATAAATGTAAACTATTAGCCTGCAATAACCATGAAGATCTGATGCTGACTATCAATAAGACCGACAGTGGATCTTCCCTGGTGGAAAACATGCCCGTAGAAGTCAGAATGATTTATCTTTAGATGCGCTCTAATAAGTCAAGTGCTAGGAGCCAATAAGGAGAAGCTAAAAGCTAGCCGGTGACCTTCCTAAGATGGGTCTGCCTTGAATTAAAATCTACAACAGATCTGTTCCTGTAGGAAAGGCCCAGGAGAATTTTACTTTAGGAAAGATTCCTGCTATCAATATGCTTTATATGTATATATAACTAGATATTAGCCCACCCATTTGTGCAGATCTCTACAGATCAACAAAAATGTACTGTCTTGTAGTGAGGCTATATAGATAAATGGATGATTTTTTTAATTCTTAATGATGATCCTATAAGACCTCCTAAAATTATAGGAATTATTAAGCACTTTGCTGATAATCAAAACTGCAATGAGAACTCTGCCAATCTTCAAGTTTTATGAGGTAACTGCTCATGAGATAGCAAGAAGGCATCTACTTCTCAGAACACAGTTAATGAGGTTGTAAAACCATTAGCCAAAGATCATAAAAAGGAAACTAATGATTTGCTATAGCTACAAGAACAGAAGATAAAATATTGATTGGGTTTATCTACATAAAACTTTACTAATATCTTAATCACAGAAGCTATGGTTTACAGATTCACTCTCCATGAATCTGTAGAGCTGGTAACAGATGATGAATGTTTAGTCAGATAGTTGTTCCTAATGGATGTGCATGTAAACATTCTTTGTTATAAACTTCTTATTTGATTTATGATTTGAATTTATGTATAAACTTGTGCTGAACCATGTGATCATATATTCTGAAAAAGATGTAAGTGCTGAGGACAAAGAAAAGAGACAGCCCTTATCCCCTTTTTTCTTAGAAACCCTTATCCCGTTTTTCTTAGAAACCTTTATTCCCCTTTTTATAGAAGCCCTTTCCCCCCTATTTCTTAGAGAAATTTCATAGAAAACATTTTAGAAAGAACTTAGAAATGAAGGTTAAAATAAATTTTCAAAGTGTCACTCTTTTCTTCCTGAGACATCAACTAGCAGTCTAGAAGTTGGAGCTGTTGCAGTTCCTGCAGAGATAGAGCAAAGGCTCCTTTACTTCCTCCCCCTCACCATTCCCCCCTTCCCCTGTTTTATGATGAGGTACTAAACAGTTTCTTGCCTCAGAAGAACTCAGAAGGCAGGCCAGCTGCTATAGCAAAGTGACTTAGACTTAAGAGAGGTAAATTTTTATCATTATTCAACAACCCTAAATGTCTACTAAGACCAAGTCTTGCCCCCACTGGTGCTCTTCCCACTCTGCTGCCTCAAGAAGAACCAACAAGAAAGAAGAACAGCAGAGGATGGCCCCAGCAGTGAAGGCCTGAGCTAGAGAGATGGATTAGCAGTTAAGAGCACCTGCTGCTCTCACAGAAGACTAGTGCTCAGTTCCCAGTACCCATATGGCAGCTTACAACCAACTCTAAGTCCAATTCCAGGGTATCCAGCACCCTCTTCTGGTCTATGTAGTAATAGGCAAGCAAAAGACACACAAATACAATGCAGGCCAACATTCATCACATGGAAGAGGAAAATAAATAAATAAAAGACCTATACAAATCCCCAGAGCTGGCCCCATAGGACTCAAGACACAGCCAATTTAAAGCACCGTGTAGTAGAAGCATCTCACAATTGACCAGCTTCCCAAGAAGGCAATGGGAGTTGCATTTTTGCCTATTCTACTCTGGGTAGTTGAGGAAGAAAAACTGTTTTTCTAAACTGTGAGACTCTTCACATATAACATATTTATATCTAACATTGGGAGCTGGATAGTGAAGCCCCGTTGCATGTTTCCTCTTGAAACTGAAAGACTGGTGAAAAATAATTATGCAAATAGCCCTCTGAAAATAGAAAACACAACTAATTTGATCAAGAAGTTCAAAGAATAAGACAACTGATGAATTTAATTTAAAATATTCTTGGTACTCAGCCATAAATGAGACAACTTTATCAACAACCTCCCTCCTCCAAGCCAAAGTGCAAGGAACAGAGTAGAACAGGAGGCAGAAAAAAAATGTGCAAACTGAAGATGGGGAAGAATGCTGTGAAATGCTGACTTCTGAATATGCCAAGGCTAGTGCACTCATGAACCCATAGCTGCTGTGGTTACCCACACAAGATCAGCACAATATGAAGCCAGCCCAAACTCCTGCCAACATATAGGAGATGTTCTCCAGAAGAAAAGCTTGGAGCTATTAGAGGTTTATAAGTCCAGAGAGAGTGAGAATTGTTCTTCTTTGAAGGTATGAACACCAGTAAGCTTATGCTCCAATGGGTGGCCAAACAAAAGAAAAATAAAAAATATAAGGTTTGGAGAGGTATGTACTGGGGGAGGGGCTTAAGCAGAGCTCAAGAGGGAAAGTGAGGGATGGATAAAATAATTTATTGTATATGTGTATGAATTCCTTGAAGAAATACAAATATAATAAATAAAATACTCTTCAATTCCAAATGTGAAAAGAACTTTGCTCATGTGAGTGTTTTCTGGCAACAGAAAATTCCAGTCCACATTCATAGCCAACATCTTAGTTCATCCAAATCTAATACAAAGAGGCAGTATTTAAAACCACTTCTCCCTCTTTAGGTGTTCAATGAACATTACATGGTCAGGGCAAGTAATAAGCTGGGTAGCAGCAACTTTAACCCCAGGTTAAAAGGAGATTCTGGTACAGAAAAAATAGTTTCCCAATAAAAACCCTTCATTGAATTATTCTAAGGAACTAATTCATACAAAGTAATGAAACTTCATTTATATAGCCTCAAAAATTATTATCTTTCAATTCGCTGTACATTTTTTAATTTCTTCTAAGGCTGTGTATCATTTTGAATAATACAATGTGACTGATGCAATTTTAAGGGCCAAGAAAAACTCTAAGCAGCAAAAAGTTAACCACTGTCTCTTCACATAGGCTTCTATTTTATCAGACAGACATTAATTCAAATCTGGGACCCCCACTTTTGCTTAGGAAACTCAGGTTACAATTTTATACCACACTCAAACAATTCTGGCTACCAGCTAGAAATCCTGAATTCTAAATCACTTTGTCTATTCATGTATGTTTAGGGATTCTATTCAGGCATTATCAGTGACTCCACCGTGCACAACAAAGCCATTGGTCTCTCTACTTAGTCCTTTGTCTGCACTTCTCCACATATCACTATGGGCTAGATCCTGAAGGCAATGTAGGCTACTCCAACCCAAAGAATTCCTATAGAGAAAATCAGCTCTCTTGTATCCTCATCTTCAGAGCAACTCTGAAGGCTAACGCCTGGTATTTGAGGACACTGTAATACTCCTGGACTGACCACCCTGCATGGACTTCAATACTCCTTGGTATCTCAACCCAAGACATTTTCTAGTGCTCCAACTGAGTGGGCAGGTGCAGAAGAATCCCCCTGCCCAAGATCCTGCTTTATGAACTCTCCACCTACTTTATAAGTCTTGTATTCACAAAACTCTGGCAGCCTGTAACTTGCCTCTAACTGTAATTTGTCTTATAACTTATTGAAAACCAATCAACCAGAGGTGCTGATTATTCTTCAATCCTATTAAAATGTAAGGCCTTTTTTAAAAAATTTCTTTAACACTTGACTTTTGCTATTTAAGATGGCCTATTCCACAACAATGGCTCATAATTAGATCTATTTACTTCAACAGTCCATAGCTCCTGATTAAAAGCCATCTGCAACATTTTCAAATGAAGGAGTTTCCCTCTAAAGCACATTAGTATTAACCATGTAAAATATTGAGGCTCCGGAAGGGAAATATAATCAAACACCACAACATAAGATTTCATTATCCCAGAGTCTGGGTTTGCCTCTGCTCTCTCAATTTAGGAAGGAAGCACTAGAAGGAGGGGCAGTGAGTAGTGAGGCACAGAGGATGGGAAAATGAAGCCGTTGGGCTAGATTGCAGACCTCTTAGGAGCACAAATTAGTTCTCTTCTTTAGCTTTAGCTTTGTGTTTGGGAAGCAGTGCATAATCCACACTGTATCCTATTAATTAATACACGGTCTCAAGTTGGACAAAGCAAACAAAAGAGCAAACCCAACTCTCTTTAAAACCTTCTGGCCTTTTACCTCAGCTGGCCTGAACCTTACTTAAGTACCCATCTCATGAGTGGTTTGAAGACCTAGTATTAATGCCTTTATGATTACCCATTGCCATAGTCAGCAGCATGTATTGTGGTTGAGGTTATTGAATGCACAAAGGTATTCATTTAAGAAAGACATGAGAAAGCTGAACCCCACCTCATGGCTGTTGTGAGACTACTTTAGGACTTGCTTGAGAAAGCCAAAGCTGTATGCCCTCATACTTGCCTCTTCTCTTTTACATAAGACCACCTATCTGGTGCTCAAATATCCATATTTATAGTAGAGTGGATAAAACTGACTATTCTTTCTTATGTCACATTTTCCAGGTAGTGAAAGCCAATGGGAACAAACTCAGTGTCCATCTGAACTAAACTTCTCAGGTCTTGTGTCTTTCTTTATCAGTGAGGGAAAGCAAGCTGTACTTCTCCCATTGAGAAAAGATTCCATCAAATGTTTCTATTTCGTTTCTTCCTTTACTTTATTAACATTACTAGACAGGACTATTAGTCCAGACTAGGAGGTACCCCTTCTGAGAAGCCCTCCCTTGCTGGTTCCATCTTGGCCACTACTTCAAGGAGGGTGAAGAAGTTAAGGTAAGGCTGAGACACCAGGAAGAAGTACATGGCAAAGGTAAGCTTCTCCCTTCATGGTAACTAGAAAGCAGAGCACAGTTAGACAGGAAGTGGCCCAGGACAGAACAGAGCCTACAGAAACACCACTTCGGTCATCCATTTCCTACTGTTCCCATCTCCGAATAGTCTATTATCTCTGAATTCATTCATGATCCACTCATCTCTCAATAGTATGAAGGTATAAAATGTCATCTGGAGATCAAGCCTTCACACATTAGATTTGGGGGGGGGGGCAATTCCTATCCTAAGCATAAAATTAAACAATGGAATTCTATTCATTCCTGGAGTAAAGAAATGGTGATTTATACCATTTGCAGCAATACAGGTAGGATTAGACTCAGTTGTCCACACTATTAAGTCAAGTGAAATAAGCCAGGCAAAAGAATAACAATTTATAATCTTGTTTATATATGGAATACAAAAAAATGTCAAATTCATAGAAGGAGAGAGTAGAATGGTGGTATCAAAGGCCTGGACTATGGAGACTGAGTTAGTGGTCAAAAAACATAAGATGTCAGATTAATGCAATAAATAGCTATAAGGAACCTATTGTACAATATGATAGCCTTGGCCTGTATAGTTGAAATGTAATAAGTATATTGTGTATTTCATAGTGGCCAAGAAGTATTTATTAATTTATTTACTTTATATTCTAGAAATATCTCCTCCCTCCTACCCTCCCAGTCCCACACTCACAAATCCCCTCAACCAATTACCATCCCCCTCCATAACAACCTGCCCTGACACATCAAGTCTCAGCAAGACTATTCAAATCCTCTACCACTAGAATCAGACATGGTAGCAACCCTAGGCAAAATGTAGGCAACAGAGCAAAAAACAGACCCCACTCCAATTATTAGGGGACCCACATGAAGACCAAGCTGCACATCTGCTACATATGTGTAGGGGGTCTAGGTGTAGCCCATGCATACCCTTTGATTGGTAGTTCAGTCTCTGTGAGCCCCCCAGGGCCCCAGGTTAGTTTACTTTCTTGTGGATCTTCTGGTGATGTCCTTGACCTCTCCAGTTCCCTCAATCCTTCTCCAGACTCTTCCAGAAGACTCCCTGAGATCTGCCTAATGTTTGGCTATGGGACTCTGCATCTGTTTCCACAAGCCCATACTGTGTATCATTATGAGTAAGCTGTCATTCTGGAAAAGCATCAAACAATAACCCCTTACAAAATGACAGCATAATGCTGTAAGCAATCATGTACGCTACCCATGTGAGTAACAAAGACTCTAGAATTTGATATTCACCTGCATGTAGCAAATCTCAGCAAATGTTTATAGATACCAAACTAAACTACTGGATAGAGTAAGATTAAAAGCAAGAATTCCAGGAGAAATTTACAGGATAAATAACATATTTGGGGAAAGGAAAGCATTATTCTTTTTGTCATTTATTTGCAATATTGTATTAGCAAATATTAATTATATAACAAGGGCTTTCATTATGACATTTTAATATGTGTATGTAATGTATTTCTGTTATATTCACACCACTACCCTCTCTTGCCCCCTCCCATTCTTTTTGATGCCTTTCTTTCCAACTAGCCCCCTTCTAATTTCCTCTCCTCTCTTCCCCTCTCTTTTTCTTTCCCTTCTTCCTCTCCCTTTCCCACCCCTCTTCTCCCCTTCCTATGTGCCTGCATATCTACCTCAATGAATTTTTTTTGAGTTGTTCATAGAGATTATGGGAGGAGTTGTTCAGGTTGAAGAAAATAAGAAGTTACCCATTACTGTTAGCACCCAGTTTGAAAGGTCTCCTATTGATGGGCAAGTTTGCAAGTGCTAGATCAATCTCACCTTTATTAAGGAATTGCCTATGGCTGCTCTGATAGTTTCTTCTAGCCACTGACCACTCAACACATTGGCTACATCAAGTCAGGGAAGGTCAGAGTTAGAGTGGTTTTGACAGTTACATTTTTGAACCTTCTAGTATTTGGAAAAAGCAGAGGCCTTCTATCCTAGGAAATAGATGCTTCTTTCTAGATGAATGAATGCTGATATTCTGGGCACAGGCAGCAAGGTTAGAACTTTGACATCAAAAGCAGGAGTGGTCAAGATCAGAAAGCTAATTATTGCCCAGTTCTTAAATGTTGTTATTCCAGAGCTAACCATGGAGGGGAGAAATAAACTATACCTTGAAAGCCCCTTAGTTCACCCTACCTATGCCACAGTGTAGAGATTCTCTCTACACTCACAACCTTCAAGTGCTTTACTGGGCTTGGAAATGGCCCCAAGAGTCTCACTCACTTATTCAGAAGCACTTTCTTTTCTCTGTGCTGGGGATTAGAATAAGAACTACCAACTATTGAACATTTACCAGGCATTTTGCATGAATTAATTTAGTCCCTACACCAACCCTCTGCATTAAGAATTATCATTGACCTTTCTCAAGTGAGGATCAGAAACAGAATGGAGGGCGTGCCTATAGTCACTGATTTGAGTTAAGGTTTATGCTCAGCTCTGTCTGACTCTCAGTAAGCCACAACATGGAACCGCCAGTCCCCTTTGAGTAATCCTCAACACACTCTTTACAACCATTCTACTCTACTTCCTCTTTATAATTACCCATGAACTCTATGTTTCAGTGTCAGAGATTCTCATGCTGACATTTTTGGTGCCTGGAAATTCCAAGATCTGATTATTAACACAAATGAGGGGGGGGATGCTAAGTTTATACTAGTTTTAAGACTTATTTAAATTATTTTACATATCCTTCCCACTGCCTTTTAGAGCTGTGCTCTTGGAAGGCAAGTTCTACATATTTCCAAATTACCAGTGCTAGGATAAGCTAGGTCAAGAGGTAGTCCTGTGAGTAGAGGGGTCAGTATAACATTTATTTCCAGGTATTAATTACAGAAACTTGAAGAAAATAATGTTAACAATTTTAATATTATAGTTTCTTTTCCTTCCTGCAAAACGAACCAACAATAAGTCATTTTAAAGGAAACAAGATGTCAGCAAGGAGGAAAATGGAAGGCTTGAAAGAATGCCTCTAGATGAAATTGCTCGACTATATACGACTTAAATTATGGCTCTGGTTTCTGAATCCTTTCCCATATTTGGTGAATTGTCCAGCATATAAAGCTCAAATGGGATCCAAACAACTTTCTTTAAAGTTGTTTGAATAGCCAGACCTTCACTTCTCCCACTTCGACTAGTCATGGCACAGATCACTGCTTGGTCATGGACAGATCACCACCCTAAAGCTTCACATCATGAGCAGATGACTCAGGGAGCAGGGGACTTTCATTCTGGTGACTATGGTAGCAGCAGCCAGGTACCAGGTCTGTGTGCCAGGCAGCAATGTCTGCAGCTAACAGCAGCTGTGGCCTCAGCAAGCCTCACATCTGGTAGACAGCATGACTTAGGCAATAGCTCAGCAGGATGGCTCTCTGGTGTGACTGCATGTGGCCCTGGCTTCTCTTTGTTCCCACTCCCCAGTGATCCCAGTAGATGGCTGGAATCTCTTAACAAATTCTTTTTCTGTTTAGTCAGTCAAAGGCAGTTTCAAGTGCTTGCCTAATGACCATATGATGTAAATTCAATCATTTGTACTAAGTAAGAGCTATGGTGAGGGCATCATGTCATTTCAGGAATTACCATTAAGTCCATACCAGCATCTGAGTCTTACCCAACTGTGCATCTGGAAAATCTCAAGGATGGTCAGAGTCTCAACATCTTTTCATGACTGAATCCTGCAACGGTCACTACCCAAAGCCTCACTCACTACACAAGAATGTGGATGGGAAAAGACAGCAGTGGGTGAGACTATTAGCTCCAAATTTTTATATTCATTTTCTCCCATATAGGAATGAAAATTCTTATCAAATTCTTATCAAACTCCAAGTATACTTAATAACACAAATTTATTATGCTAACATCCCACTATAAAACACATTATCTCATGGGCTAAAAACAAAGCCTATGTGATATTAGTGGACAAAAAGTGGAAGGGGGCTTAATGTATAAATTTCTTTTCTTTATTGTATATCAGAGAAACATCCAAGGAGGACCACTTGGGATATAGCCCTCTTCATTACTTTAGAAAAAAAAGTGAGTTTTGGTAAGCACTGGCACTTTTTGATGTCCTATTGTATACATGGGAATCTATTAGACAAAAAAAGCTTTAAACATAGAATAGGTAAATAGACAACACCTACAATAAGTAGCAGGTGTGCCTAGGAAAGAGAGGATATGATTGCCACAACCTTCAAAGAATAGTTCTTGGGAAGGACTGTACATGGAGAGAGCTTCCTGCTCTGTTGAGCAGTATGTGCTTGTAGGTTAATTCAATACTAGGCTTTAAATTAGATATGATGCAAGCTCTTGAAAATATGGTAATTTTCATAATAAAAATGCGAAGGAATGAAAGTGATAAAAAGCCATATCTCCAGAACTTCTTTCTTAAGGCTACTCAACGGGGAAGGCCTTGGAGAAGAACCAGCACAGCTGAGAAGAAATAAGGACCAGCACAGCCCTGGAGAGAATATACCCTCCCACAGCTATCCTAAGACAGAGAAGGGAGTTTGCATCTTCCTCTCAGCAAGATCACTTCACAGACAGCCTCTGATAATGGCACACAGTGGGCGGTGATCACACAATATTGATCCTCATCGATGTCCATCCACATGCCCCACTCCAGGCCCCACCTTGGGGATCTGTAAGACCACCTTAGCTAGTGTGAGGCTTAACTAGTTCCTCATCTGATGGGCACTGTTCAAGAAACTCCTCCTGTTTGCCCAGCCCCCTTCTCTTCTCCTGAACACCCCAGAACTTGTTTGTAGCATCCACTTCGACCTCTGTCTCCAGTTTCATCTAGCACAGACAGCACAGTGGTGCATTCTCTGCTCATCATTGCAACACCTGAATAACCAACCCAGAGAGCTTCCAGCCTCTTCCTTAACCTTTAAGAACATTGCAAAAATAGGTCACAATAAAACCTCAATATCAGTTCCCATAAGCTGGAAAGAAAATAACAAATTCTAACTCCCAATCTGTGATATATAAGAGAAAAATATCCGACAACAATAATTTTAAAAAAGAAAACACCAACAGTCTTAATATGGAACTCTGACAGCTGAAGAATACAAACTAATGACTTCAAGAGTTCTCACTCAGAGTGGACAATGACAGGAGCTACTGGGACTGATTATTTATTTGTTCCAGGAGTGCCTGAAAATAGCAATAATATGAGAACAATAATTCCATCCACAATGCCCATGGGCAAAGAACACTGAAGTTTAACAGCAATATCTGAAAAACATCCTGGAGGCTGTATGACACACTTGGAAAAGTTGGAATTTAAGCAGCCAGAGATCTTACACTGAGCTATGACCTTTACTGCTCTTTTCTTTGAACCTCAGTTTCCTGTGATGATGTTGGCGATGGTGGCAATGGTGATGCTGCAGCAGCTGCTGCTGCTGCTGACATATGATGATGAGATCTGATGATGGTGATGGTAATTATGGTGATGATTTGAAGAAAGTCATACTGCCTATTCCCTAGATCTGCCTAAGCTAACAGAAATCCTCCAGGGTATCCACCACCAGAAGATGTTCAATAATTGCTTGTTGTAAGTCTGTTCCCTGGGATCCCTACAGCCACAAAGAGCAGCTTCACTGCTGCTTGCTATGGGCCCAGCCAGTGTCCCTACGCCCACCACTTATTGGCAGTCCACAGCTGCACCGCTGAATTGACACTCATGACTGGAAGCATTTGCTGAAATGTCCAGAAAGGCTTTCTGGAAAAGAATGACATTGTGTTTAGAGCAGTTGACTAGCTTCATGCTGGATGGCCATCTTTTAGTGGTTATCCAGTAAAATGTATGCACGGCATTTGTGACCCACAGCGGTTTCAAACAATACTCCTAAAATCACCATGGTGATTCCTGTTTACTATTGGCCCTTTGCCCTGTGTCTTCTTTGTAACACATAATGTGACCATCCTGGGTCAATGCTCCTCATCCTTCCAAGGCTATCTAATCCCTTCACTGTAGTTTTTCCAGGTTCACTAATCCGAGCATCCCCTAAACATTACCACCAACCTTAGCTGCTTGGTACCCCACTTACAAAATAAATAATCTTCCATTTACTGGAAATGTAATCTCCCGTGTAAGCAATAGGAAAAAATGAGGTCCTGGAGCCCAGGGATGTGATACTACCTGCTGACAGAAGTCTATCTAGAGACCAGAATCCTCAGATCCTAGGCCAAAGCTACTTCCACTTTGCTGCCATAGATGGGAAGCTTGGGAGCTAGACCAGAGCCACAGTTGCACAAAAAGCTTAATGTAGTCTTTCCTAATGTGATACTTGCCTATAAGAGGAGCCTTGGATATAAGAGGGAAAAGACCTTAATTTATAGACTTTGCTAAGAAGACTGGTAAGCACATCCTCTGGATTCAGGATGACTTGTAATTTGAGGACCTTAAAGAATGTTTCCATGCTCCAGTGTAGGGGAATGCCAGGACAAGGAAGCAGGAGTGGATGGGTTGGGAGGGGGATCGGATAGGGGGTTTTGGACAGGAAACAAGGAAAGGGGATAACATTTGAAATGTAAATAAAGAAATATCTAATAAAAAAAAGAATGGGGAAAAAAAGAGGAGCCTTGGACTGAAAAGAATGATCAATGCTTGATTATTATAAAGAGCAATCGAGTCCAGTGGGAAGGTATCTGAGGTTGGATGAGTCTCAGCTTCCCCCAAATCATCCCACCTGCACTCCCAGCGAACGCTGAGCCGATGATGGTCAACCTGGCTTTCATCCTTCCAGACAGCCATCAACTCAGCAAATACTTGCGGAAGGTGTGTATGGGGCAGGGTGACATTGACAGGGGACGGATTCCTCTTTCCTTAATCACACTCTGCATACCAGGTAGCACTCTTAGCACTTTGCCCTGTATGCCTTGCTCCTTGCCACAATCACATGAGGCAGATACTGTGTTCTCTGTTTTACATATAGGAAGACTAGGGCTAACCAAAGTCAAACAAATCCCTGCCCTCTTGAAGCTAGTAAGTAGAGGAATTGGGGTTTGAGTTCCATCTGGTCCCCTTCAGTGCTGGGCCTTGGCACTGCTCCAGGCCTTGCTCTCCAGCAGGTGCACAGCTGGCCCTTGTTGGAGAGCTTTGTGAAACTCTGATAAGGAGAAGCAGGCAAAAACAGCACAATGCTTGGCATATATCAAAAGTATTCTCTTTTTAAGGCTGAATGGAACATACCGTTTTTATAAACTCATTTTAAGGTTGAACAGGACATACCGTTTTTTATGAAGCCTTTGTTTAGCTTGGAATTCAGTGGCTCTCTGAATTTATGGCAAATTGCAATAAATGGCAATATTAGTATATAAATGACAGAGAATTTCATCGAGGCCTGGTCATTTAAACTGTCTACAGTCTTTCAAGTAGGAATAAAAAATAGAGATTTTCTTCTCTCTGAAGTCTAATCAAGCTGTTTTGTTTTGTTGGGTTTTTTTCTCTCCCCCTGCCTCGCTCCATTCTTCTCCCCCTCCTGTCTCCATCTTATTCATTTATCTAGAGACGGAGTCACATTCATTCCTCATGTAACTAGCACACAGTGAGTGGGTGGTGGTTAATGAAACCATATTCACTGCATGACTAAGAACTCATCAGAATGGAATGTTGGGAAGCCATTAGTTTGATTGGAACAATGAGTTTATTAACCTGGGTGCAATTAAAAACTCAAATCTTTCTCCTAGGACTACATTTACTCTACTCAAGCAAATATAAAGGTCCCCTGAGGCCAGGTCACTGAGGACAGAGAAGATGGAGTTTCCAGAGCAGAGCTTACAACACATTGGCCATGATTGCAGGGATAGTCTTCCTGAGTCAACTCTTGACATGCTGAGAAGCACTACCACATGTGGGCAAGCAGGTGACTGACGTGATGCATGGAGAGAAGAACTAGGCTTATTTATTTGATTAATCTACTAAATGGGAATAATTACATGTAGCTGGTGGCCACCACAGTAGGCTACACAGTCCTAAAGGAATGAATCACAAGATTCAAATCAACTTGTGGAAGACAGAGAAAGCGCTTGGAAAAGTGATGCGTGGGTTTCTTGACAGACTCCTAATTTCCATATGGTAGAGGCTCCTGTGAGACCCTGGGTCAAGTTTCTCTAACATATTCTCTCCCTCCTTATTTCTAGCCTTTGCAGCTTGTGTATGAATGACTATAGAGGATCAGAGAACAAAAAAAGAGAGAGAAACAAGAGTGTGACACTTGTTTACTGGCTTGCTACTCTGACTTGTTCAGCCAGCTTTCTCTGAACCCACACACCTATGGTCACTTGATCTTTGACAAAGGAGCAAAGGACAATGGCTTGTGACTCAAGCCATTATGAAGATTGGCTTTTGTCAACTTGAAACAAACACTGTAAAGAGGGAATCTTAACTGAGAAAATTCCTCCATAGACTGGCCTGTAGGCAAGCCAATGGGGTATTTATTGTCTTGGTTAATGTTTGATAAGGCCTGAGGTGGGGACATCTCATTATGAGTGGTGCCATCGCTGGGCAAATAGTTTATCTTTGTGTGAGAAAACTGAGAAACCGCCAAACTGATTTCCAGAGTGGTTGTACCAGCTTGCAACCCCACCAACAGTGGAAGAATGTTCCTCTTTCTCCACATCCTCACCAGAACCTGCTATCTCCTGAGTTTTTGATCTTGGCCAATCTGACTGGTGTGAGGTGAATTCTCAGGGTGATTCGTTTTGATTTGCATTTCCCTGATGACAAAGGATGTTGAACTTTTCTTTAGGTGCTTCTCGATCATTCAATATTCCTCAGTTGAAAATTCTTTGTTTAGCTCTGTACTCCATTTTTTTTTTTAATAAAGGTTATTTGGTTCTCTGGAGTCTAATGTCTTGAGTCCTTTGTATATATTAGATATTAGCCCTCTGTCAAATATAGGGTTGGTAAAGATCTTTTCCCAATTTGTTGGTTGCCATTGTATACTATTGACAGTATCCTTTGCTTTACAGAAATTTTGTAATTTTATGAGATCCCATCTGTCAATTCTTGATCTTAGAATATAAGCTATTAGTGTTCTGTTCAGGAAATTTTCCCCTGTGCCCATGTGCTCAAGACTCTTCCCCTCTTTCTTTTCTATTAGTTTCAGTGTGTCTGGTTTTATTTGGAGGTCCTTGCTCCATTTGGACTTGAGCTTTATACAAGGAGATAAGAATGGATCAATTTGCATTCTTCTGCGTGCTATCCACCAGTTGAACCGGCACCATTTGTTGAAGAGGCTACCTTTTTTTCCTCTGGATGGTTTTAGCTCCTTTGTCAAAGATCAAGTGACCATAGGTGTGTGGGTTCAGAGAAAGAAGACTGAACAAATCATAGTAGCAAGCCAGTAAACAGCATCCTTCCATGGATTCATTTCAATTCCTGCCTCCTGATTCTTAAGTTTCTACTCTGATTTCCATTCTTGATGAACAGCAGCTATACCCTGTAATAAACTGCCCCCCCACACACACACATCATCAGAAACCCTAAGACAACCATCTTACAGAGGACGGAATGAGAGCAGAGATAAGGCCTTGCACCCTGGGCCCTACAATGATGGAACTCTGGAGGCCGCCTGACAACCCTCCACCCTCTTTCAAGCAAACCTCCTTGCCACCTCACAGCTCTCACTGTTGATAAACTTTGTTCTTAACCTACTTTTTCTCACCCCCCATAACTCTCCCCCTGATAGAAATGACATGTATAACAGATAGCTTCCAGTTTGAGGAATTCATAAACTCTCACAAGGGTTGAGATTCTGGCCCTGTTAGGGACAATGACGCCACCATTTCATCCTAACACTCTTTACACTATTCTACATAGTACTGACCAATATACACAGCCAAAATCTAGCCAAGCATTTCACTGTATCTAATAAGAGTACCAAGAAAAAGACAGCAAATGACTTGTCACTTAAACGACCTCAAATGTTATAGGATGGTTTCTTATTTCCTCATGGTCTGCATCCACTTAGATGATTATATTTGCAGGATTTCTAATTAGAAAATCCATCAGTAGAATTTTTTTAATTGGTAATTTTTAATTCCTAAAATGCTTACTAGCTAATGATTACCATTCCTAATTCTTTTTGAACACAGATTATTGAAATGAAGTGTCTTCTTCAAGAACACAAAAGAGAAACATTCCAGAAACCAGAATAAAAAGCAAGTTAGACCCCAGCCGAGCATTCCTACCACATCCTGCCTTTATTGTCACAGTACCAATGACACTTCATGAGGCTTCCTGTTCTTCCAAACACGTTTGTTTGCTTGGTTGGTTGGCTTTGGTTTTTTCAGACAGGGTTTCTCTGTATAGCCCTGGCTGTCCTGGAACTCACTCTGAAGACCAGGCTGGCCTCTAACTCAGAAATCCACCTGTCTCTGCCTCCCACGTGCTGGGATTAAAGGCGTGTGCCACTACTGCCTGCCCTTCTTCTGAACACATGAGTTTCTTCCATAACTTTTGGGTTTAGCCTGAACTGACACCAAAAGTTACATTCTCATCAACAGCAACAACAAAAAAAGATATGTCTTGCTAAATCAAAATAACAGCAAAGTAAGATTTATAACACAATAATTGGCAAGCATACCCTTTCTAAATTTATGCCACTTCTACGATACATTGAGGGGTATCTGTCTCATCTCTTCTTTTTAAAACTTGCTCTGTTTGTTTCTTTTCTCCTTGCTGTGACAAAATGACCAATAAAAGAGTAACTTTGAAAAACGGAAGGTTGATCTGGGAGCCTGGTTCCAGGATAGAGTCCTAGGTCACAGGAAGGCATGGCAGGGTAGTGACCTACAGCTGTGTGGAGAGACTCGCCTACAGCTTGGTGACTCGGGAAGCAGAATCTGTGAATGCTGCTCACCATCAGACTTTTCTGATCCCTCCCCACCTTCTATTCAGCATGAGCCCCTAGTCGGTATATTGTGCTTATTCGTTTTCTTTCCTTAGTTTAGCCCCATGGAAACATCCTCACAGACAGGCTCAGAGCTATGCCAGGTAAGGGCCTCTAAATCTGGCTAGGTGGACAGAAATGATTAACAAGAGTCTTACATGCATATAAGTAATTTGTTATTTTTTATCACAGTTTTGAGATTATAATACAATAATATCAATTTCTCCTTCACTTACCCTGCCTCCCAACCTTCTTGTATACTCCTCCTTGCTCCCTTTCAAATTCATGGCCCCTTTATTTCATTATTTGTTGCTACATGCATGCATGTGTGTGTATTCCTTAATATATCACACACACACACATATTGTTTAAACACACTCAAAAGCTTTAGTATTGCTGGCTATCTTATTATGCCCTGCATCTTTCTAGAACTTTCTCTTTTGTGTTCTCCAATAAGATGCTTAAATTAAATAATTTGTGCTCAAAAATTAAGAAATGATATTAATTAGCTAGTAAAAGTGTTGTAGGAATTAAAATGTAATAATTTTAAAAGTTCCTACCAATGGATATTATAATCAGAAACTCAGCAAATATCATCTAAGTGGATGTAGGTCATGATGAAATAACAAGCTATCATATAGCATTTGAGTGTGTCAAAGCAACAAGAATATATATATATATATATACACACACACACATATATATATATAATTTGCTATATATGTCATATATTTAGGAATATATATGTATGTATATATATATTCATATATATATTCCTAATTATAACCTGCTCAGTCTGTATAATGTTACATGTATTTAAATTTTTCAGGGATGATAATTTAGTACTGGAGTGGTGCTTGGTATTTTCTTCCCCAGGGAAAACTATTTCTCCCACTAACGTCATTCCTTAATTTTTGTATGGGGTCAAGATCTCTTGGTCTTTTCCCCATCCAGTTCAGCATGTCTATTGTTTTTAAAGCTAAGAGGAAATAGAAGAGCCTGTGGTAATTATATCTGCTATCTCCTCTCCTACCATTGTTTTTTATATCTCAACTAGAAATCCCCAATACACTATTTATAACAGTCACAACCCTGCTCTGTTTGAGATGACAGGCACATCTACAGTGAGTAATGGGCAGAGTCCAGGGTTTAGAGTATTGTTTGTCCTGATGGCAAATTGATATATAGTCTCCAGCAAATTCAATTTGAGATCATGATTTTTCTGTAAACGTGCCTCAATACAGCTGCCACAATTCTGAATTCTAGGCAAAATTTATGATTAGACTTCAGGATATATTATCCTATAAAAGTTTAATGTAAAACTCCCAAAATAGCAACATTGTGATTACCAGTCTCCATTTTATTCCTGGACACTTAATATTCTCAGTTTTCTATTAGCAGCCTTTTTAATGAAGATTAATTTCATTTTCTATCAGCTGTGTTAATAAAAAGTATTGTTGAGAAAATAGGACCACATGGTACAATTAGCTAATACCTGTTCCTTCTATTTCTTATAAATACATTGAAATAAATGGCAGTATAAATGAGTTTGGGGATTCTAATCTGCTTCTTAGTGGCTGGTTGGAAAAGTATTATAAACTCAGCACAATTATCCCTCGGTGCTCTAAGAACCAAGAGCAGTGGGCTCAATGAAATGCTGAAGAGATTCAGGAACAAGGTAAAGGGTGGAAGCCACAAGTAAAAGGGGTCATCCAAATGGGCTGTAAAAGGTCTGTTTGGAAAAACTCTGAGGAGTGGTCATTTGGAGATAAGGGCATGTTGTCACACCAGAGAGTAACTCTTCCTGGTTTACTATGGCCCCGAGAGTTCTAAATGCTGAACAGTTTTCAGCTACCGAACACACTAACTAGAATGGAGGGAGGAAATTTCCTCAGAAGATCAAAGGATTCCAATTTGGCCAGAAAACTATTGATTATCATAGCAAATTCACAGTGAATGAAACCTGGATTCCCAGCAGATTTGAAGCTTCACCAATTACTTCTTTTATTCTGGTAGAAGCTCATAACATTAAATTTCTTAGATGTTCCTTGTATGGACAAGTAAGACAGCCTTCCCGTCAAGAGAAAGTTTCCCCCCTTGAATCCTGGTTAGCTTCATGTCTTCTTGCAGCCAGGATGATAGAAAATAGAAGACCACATGGTTTCAAAGCAGCAGCTTCCATTTTCTCCACTGAAATACAAGTGCTTGAAGCTCCGCGTTCCACATACACCGAGATGACCACGCTGCGAAGAAGCCAAGCCTCATACAGAGGTCACATGATGAGACCTAGAGGCCTAACATGTAAGTAAGAATCTCCAGCTGACCCCAGCCTCAGCACCAAGTCTCTTCTGCTCTTCTGGTGCTCACAGCTGGAGCACACACAGCCTGCTCCCTGCGGAGCCCTCACTGCCTTCTTGACCCATATCCTCCTGTGTGAATATAACAAAATGATTGGCCTCTGCTGCTAAGCCCTCTGGTAATTTGTTACACAGCAGCAGTTTCTGGAACAATCCTATTATTGAATTGCAACCTCTGATCCTTCTCACTGGAGATTCTAATCCTGAAATGAGAACATTTCCCTTATGTCTTGACCCCACATTCTCTCATGCAAATGAAAACCCCATATATCTCATGGTTGAGAGAAGCTCCTCAACTCATAACTTTATCCTTCCAGAAGTTAAATATGTGTCCCTCTTATCAATCAAACAGCCTTCCCAGTTCAGTCTCCCTTAGAAAGTCTTCTCAATTTAATCACAGAAAATGCAATAGTCTGCAATTTCCTCTCACTACTCCCTACTCTCGCCAACAACAACTAACATACATCTACTGAATGACTAAATATCTTTTAAAAATTACAGATATATAAACCATGCATCCTGTTCCCAAAGGATTTCCTATTCTGCCTAGGAAGTACAGCTAAATTATTTTTCTACCACCACCCATAGAACAAAAGAATTGTGAACGATCCATTCTCACAATGTATGAAATATATACATTGAGAATCCTATTCCCAAGCTTCTACAGACCATATCGTTCCATGAACATTTGAGTGAGCCAATAGTAGCGATAAAAGTAATTCTTTATGTCTAAAATAAGATAATTCAGATAAGCCAATAGTAGTAATACAAATAATTATTTCTATCTAAAATAAGATAATCTCGAATCACATTTTTATATATTCAACAGCTATGTGCTGATGTCTATATGTGCAAGCTCAGAAGACATAACTGAGAATATGACAGGTATAGTCCTGTCCTCTTAAAGCTTATATTCTATCCCAGTAGATATACCATGGGTGTGTAGACATTTTCAATGATTCATGCAGAAAGGGAAATAAAGAATGTGATACGTGGGGAAGGAACTGTAGCAGGAGGGCTACTTTGGATGGGTAGTGGCCAAATTGTGGTTGCAGCACTTAAGATAGGACCTTAAGAGAAGACTCAGATGGACAAAATAGAAAATATAGGGTTTCAGGACAAAGGAAAATTACAAAAGCTCCTAAATAAAAAAAAATCAGTTTACCTTCCAAGAACAAAAGTCTGTGTGGCTAGAGAGACAAGGATGGAGAACGAGTAGCAGGGACACAAAACGTGGCATTACATTTGTAATACCAAATTTACAGTGCTCCAAGGGTTACAAGTTGTCTTTGGTTTCATTGTCTCAGAAACTGCTTTCCAATGTAAAATGACCAGCAACAAGTAAAAACTATCCAAGCCAGTACTTACTTAGCACTAATCATCACAGCAGTAAACTTTGCATTGGCTATCCGCTAACTTCAGTTTGCTATTTGTTTTATTGGATATTTTATTTATTTACATTTCAAATGTTATCCCCTTTCCCAGTTTCCCCTCCAAAAACTCTCTACCCCATCCCCCCCCTACCTACTTCTAACAGGGTGCTCACCTACCCACTCCAGCCTCACTGCCCTAGCATCCCCCTACTTGGGCATCAGAGCCTTCACAGGACTGAGGGCATCTCTTCCCATTGATGCCCGATAAGGCCAACCTCTGCTACATATGCAACTGGAGTCATCGGTCCCTCCATGTGTGCTCTTTGGTTGGTGGGTTAGTTCCTGGGAGTTCTGGGGGGTCTGGTTGATTGATATTGTTGTTCTTCCTATGGGGTTGTAAACCCCTTTAGCTCCTTCAGTCCTTTCTCTAACTCCTCCATTGGGGATCCCTGTGCTCAGTCCAATGGTTGGCTGTGAGCATCCACATCTGTATTTGTCAGGCCCTGACAGAGCCTCTCATGAGACAGCTATATCATGCTCCTGTCAGCAATAGTGTCTGGGTTTGGTATCTGTATATGGAATGGATTCCCAGGTGGGGCAGTCTCTGGATGGCCTTTTCTTTCATCTCTGCTCCACAGTTTGTCCCCATTTTTCCTTTAGACATATTTTAAGAAACATCATTGCACTCTATGTCTGGATTTTGAGTGCAAAACTACCTTAATCCAGAGAGGGGATGGAGTTAATGTTTAGAATATGATGCTCAATATAAAGACTATGCAAGTCTTACTAATGCACTGTCTTACGGAAGAAAAGCCCAGTTGACTTATATGGGAAGCACTTGGTTCCAAGAGTCTTTCCTTGATCAGAAGACAGATGTCACAGAATAAGGAAGTTTCTGTGAGAAACCTATTACCTCATCAGAGCCATGGATTATGAGGTGGTATGAAGGAAAAATGAACGGGGCAATGGAATGTGTGTCTTAACAGATGTTATCTAGCAAGAGGGGAGCTAGGAGTGTGTGAGAATGCTGTCTGTGTTCTTAATTAGGAGTCTAGAAAGAGATGCCTTCTTGGGGTAACCACTATCAATGGTATCTGAAGACAGTATGCAGAGGAGAGCATCAAGGTTCCATTCTTCTGATCAGCTCTTTATCCCCTATATTAATGACTACGGTAAAGCTGAAATCAGAGGATGTGGGGAAATTAGAAAGTAACTAAGCCAGGACCCAGTATATATATCAGCCTCGTGAGGTACAAGAAAGTCTTGCGGCAGAGGCCGGGTATAGAGAGCCTGTATAACATCTCTTCCTGAAATGACGGCTGGTTTTGGCACATCTGGAACACATTGAGAATGACTACACCGTTAGGTTCCAAAAAAGTCAGGGAGATTGTCTGGACTGCATCAGTACCAAAGACACCAGCTCCCATGTGACGACAGTTAGAACCTTAATCAAGAAAAGCAGTAGGCCAGGGGTGCCTGGGAGAATAAATGGAACCACTGGGAACCATGCCTCTAGGTCTAGACTCTTTCGTCTCACCAAGACTGCTTAAGCTTCCCTTCCCTGTATACCCAGCCTCTATCTCAGAGAGGAGCCATTTAAAAATGTCGGGAACCCTGAATAATCTGGAAGTCTGTGTACTTTTCAAAGAGATGAAGTGCTTTCTGAAATCAACAAATTAGAGCAGTATTTTAAAATTTATTTATTTTTATCTTATGTGCATTTACAGGTGCCTGCATATATGTACATGTACCATAAATGTGCCTAGTACCTGAAGAGGACAGAAGTACTGGTACTTGAAAAGGGACCACCTCCTAAAACTGCTGCGAGTGCTAGGAACCTAATCCAGGTCCTATACAAGAGCATCAAGTTCTCTTAATCACTAAGACATCACTTCATGCCCTTTAATGCAACTGGGATATTTTATTTCTCTCCCTTCTAACCAACAGAAGTTTGCTTAGTGGGAAAGTTCTGAAGACAGTTAAGGTCGGTACTAAAAAGCTACGCATCCTCATCTCAGCTGCATGATATCAGTGTGAAATTTGTGAATTGGCACAGGTCCTTACAAACAGCATCTCATTTAGTCCCCACATAACCACATGAGGCAGGCACTATGACTTCTACCATTTTACAGTGATGGAGGAGGGTCTCTGGTTAAACAACCTAACAAAGTTCACGTGACAACTTAATGATTGACAGGGCCTTCCAAAATATGGACACTCAAGAATTGCCTGTATTACCTTCATGATCTTGCCAATTGCCTTCTAGAAAGACTAGGAAATAAGTGTCAGAGCTCACAGCTATTTTAAAATGCTCACGAGTGACATGCCATAAAGTGTTGTTCTTACTGCTTCACCACAATCGTATGAGGTGGGCAAGATCAAACCCATTTCACACGCAAGAACACTGAGCTCGGAAATCTAAGTAACTGAGCACAAATCAATTTTGCAGCTAACAAATGGGAAAACTGACATTTGAACCCAGGCTAATGGACCAAAAGGAACGAGAAATGAGCTGGTAACAAATCACTGGGCACGGGGGAACCAAAGACCTTTAAAAATCCTGACTCTTCCAAGCCACGATGCTAAGCTGTAATAAGACTTTTAATGGTATAACCTTTATGGTTCATGAAGGATGAATACAATTTTCAAAACTATTCACTTTTCAACCACTGTGATTCTCTATCTGAAAATAGTCACAACTAGTTTTATACACATACACACACACACACACACACACACACACACACACACACACACGCACTCACGCACAGCTGAATTAAACAACTAGTTTTAGTAGAAAAGTAAGTTACTTACAGGCTAAAACTGTCCTGGAATATTATGTTTATTACTACCAGGGTTATATTAAATAATCAGAAGAAACTCAGACATGTCACAGGAGAACATAATATGCAAGTATCAGCTAACTTTGCCACTACTGAAATGAATTTTTAGAGTCAAGGAAGGCACTGTAACCCATAAATTATGTAAAAGAAATTCAATAAAGTTATTTCCTTTATATCAAAATCAAGGAATTTCAAATTTAACTGTATATCTGAACATTTACTTCCAATTCAGATAACTAAACTCTGAAAGAGAAAAGGTAGTAATTAAAGGTTGACTCTAAATGGGAAATTAAAACTCAGATTTACATGAAGGAAATTAGTTCTAAAACCAGATATAGAGTTTCTACAACATGCTCTTACATAGAATTTCCCCCCAGCCATACTACATAAAAATCCCATTTCTAATCTATATTTTCTTATTTGCCATTGATGCAACCAAAGGTGACACTTAGATAGCTGTGACACCCGACATATTTGTTGCCTCTCTGTAGATTTCTCATAGCAGGTCATGT
The DNA here is from genome assembly GCF_947179515.1 of Apodemus sylvaticus. NCBI lineage: Eukaryota > Metazoa > Chordata > Mammalia > Rodentia > Muridae > Apodemus > Apodemus sylvaticus. Next base: position 52,088,944 of record NC_067487.1, read on the forward strand.
TTTAAAAAGGATTAATAGCAAGAACTTACTAAGTTAATGAAGCAGGGGAATTCTTAGAGCATCAAGTATTTTTATTACAATGAAGTTGCTACTGGTTTGCTTTGGTTATTTCTGGGTCCTTTAGGTCTTCATAATGGCCAAATCTATCTGCATATTCAAAAAAAAAACACCAACAACTACATATGTCCTCAAATAGCACTAGGCAAGTAACCTCACTCATCAGTGTTTCCATGTCACCAGTAAATCAGTCATGACACTGTGAAGTTAGAGGAAATAGAAAAGAAGGAATTTTTTCACCTTATAACACTTAATGCTCTGTCACTGAAGGAATTCATGGCAGTATCTGGAGGCAGGAACTGAAGCAGAAGCTAGGGAGGGGACAGAGCTTATGGAATAGCTCTTACTTGTAGAAAGAATATCTTATGTCTGTATGGATGTGACACCTGTCAGCAATAAATCCGATGGCCTATAGTTTAGGCTGGAAACAGGAGGTGGGACATCCACATCCAGGAGAAGAGAGAATTCTGGGATAGACCCAGGCAGGAGATTCTCATGGGAAGATGTGATAAGACAGACACATGGTGCCTGAACAGAGGTAACCAGACACATGGCACAATTTAGGTTAAAATAAAAGGGTTATTTTAGTGATGATTTACTCAGAGAAGAGTATAGTTTTATGGTCAAGGTACTTGTAAATATATTTTGAGTCCCATTATTATTTCTGGAAGCATGGGGCTAGGAAGAAGAACTGGACTTAACTTCTATACTTATTAGCTTTATTAATTTGCATTCTTATATCTGCCCAGCCTGTATACCATGCAGGACCAACTCTGCAGGACTGTTACCAAAACCAGTGGGCTGGACCTCCCACATCAATCATTAATAAAATAAAAAATGAAAAATAAAAATAAATACCTCAGACGTGCCTATTGGGCAGTTTTATAAACACATTATTATAGTTAGTATTCCCTCCTCTTAGATATACCTAGGTTTGTGAAAATCTGACAAAAACAACCAGGGTATCTTACAATATAGGAAAGTCCTCAAGGACTTTAACAGCACATCTATATACCACTTTATTGAAGCTTGTTTTGGTCTTTCTTCCATATTCTTGGATCACATCCTAAGGAGTCAGAGTAATTTACATTATTACCAAAGAAACAGAAGTTTTATCTCAACCCATTCTGGATATTTCATGCCTGTATATTTTCAATGTTTCCATGGGTATTTGTAGCAAAGACATATCCCAGAATACTTTTCCAGTTCTAAGCAAAGTAAAGTAGCATATCATTGTGCTAACAACCCCATGCAGTCTTGGGTCTTTAAGCACACATTAGATCAATGTTTGCGTTAAGTTCATATCCGAGCTCTCGGGTGCTTAAAGGTATGTATACCATAAGAGCAGATGCAAAGACTCACAGCTACACATTGCATGGAGAGTCTAAATTGGAAGTTTCCACCAGGTTCCTGACCCCAGAGCTTGGGAATCCACAGAAGAGGGGTCAGAAGGATTGTAGAAATCAGAGGGGGGTGGAGGACACCAGGAGAACACCATGCACTGAACCAAATAAGTACATATGGGTTCATAGAGATTGCAGTAGCAAACATGGGGCCTGAAGGAGTCTGCATCGGTCTGCACCAGGTCCTCTGCATCTAAGTTATAGCTGTTAGGTTGGTAATTTTGTGAGACTCCTAACTATGGGAGCAGACTTGTTTGCCTGCTCTTTTCCTCCTGTTGGGTTGCCTTGTACAGCCTCAGTGTGAAGGTTTTTGCCTTGTTTTACTGTATTTTGTTTTATTGTGTTAAAAATGCATGTGTTCTACATTAAAATAACAGCTAGCATTTATTTATTAACTTATCAAAACCTATAGCATTATTTCATATAACCCTTACAACAAGTCCTCTAGGAATGTTTATTTTAGTAAATAATTTTTTAGCAAATAATTTTTTGCAGATGAATAAAATAAATGAAAAGATTATCCTAATTTCTTTTTCTATTGGTCTGCTAAAGTATCATGATGAAGGAAACTTATTTTAAAAGGTTTTTAATTGGCTTTATGGTTTCAGAAGCTTAGAGTACATTTAGGTGGATCAAAGACATGACAGAAGGAACAGCTATGAGATGAAATTTTGGTCCACCAGCAAGAGGAAGACACAGAGCAAACTGGGAATGACAGGAATCTTTTGAAAACTCAAAGCCCACCCCCAGTGACACACCTCATCCAGCAAGGCCATGCCTCCTAATTCTTCTTAGTGAGAAAATACTAGACCACAGCAAGCCTGAAAACCATCAAGGCAAGCACTGAATCCAGGTCTGGTGGGAGATGCCTCTACTTTTCCAGCTTCACTCCCTGAAATACACTTCCCTCCTTGGGCGAGTTCCCTTTCCTGTGCATCGCTCTCCTTGGCAGATATTCCATAGCTCTGGCATATCTACCATCTTGGCATCTCCACCATAATTCAGCCTTCATTTTCACAGCTTCAGTAAATGGCCTTGGGACCTCTAAGTACACACCTGACCTTGTCCACCCTCCTTACTCATGGATGCTTCATGACTGTGAAGCAGAACCATGTGGATGACACTGTCAAGATCAGTTACCAACTTAGGAGAAAGTATTGCCCCTTGGATCATAATTGCAACAGCTTTGGTTTGTTGTTTTTGTTAGGAGCAGAAAATTCCTTAGGTCTTTCCTTCTACATATTACAGGATTAGCTGCGTATCTATTATCTGAGGAATCTCTCTCCATATATTCCAAATTGGATAAGTTCTCACCTTGATCTTCTTTTCTCTTTCAGGTTTGATTCCAATATTAAATTTCCTGGTGCTCCTTTTCTCTTTAAAATCTATACTTTGTATTTCCTTTTGCCTTATTTACTCTTTTTTCTGCATAATAGTGATTACCAATAACATGATAGAGTCAATATTACTTTGTCTTGAAATCACTATGAAAGAAATTAATCCATTACCTTCTTTCAATTGAACCTCAGATAAATTCTTAGAATAAGGGCAGACTACAGCTACATTCTCTGCCAAAATATAATATGAATAATACCCTAGCTCATTTGCCAAAAGATAGGACATACATTCCATTGTTTCCTCTGAAACCTCTCGAGCTGGCCTTTCACAGTCCATTCATAAAGCTCTCAGCACTATTTTCTTCAAAGATCCTACTTAGATGTCCTGTTAAGCTCTTCTGTCAGAGTTTAATGTTCCAAATACCTCCACATTTCTCCAAATATCAGCCTGCTCATGTTCTTAACACAGCAATGCCACCTTACTATTGGCATCAGTTTCTTAGTCACTTTTCTATCACTGTGACAAAACATCACAACTAAAGCAACTTGTAAAAAAAAATCATTTAATTGGGCTTACTGTCTTAGAGCACTAGAGGCCATGATGGCAGAGCAAAAGCATGGCACTGGGAACAAATAACTCAGAGTGAACATCTTAGTTCACAAACAAGAGGAAGAGAGGGAAAGAGGGAGGGAGAGTGAGACAGACAGAGAGACAGAGAGAGGAGAGAGAGAACAAACAATGGAAATGGTATTAGTCTTTTGAAAATTCAAAATCCATTTCCAGTGACATACTGCCTCCAATAATATTTTGCCTTCTATCACACATTCTAATTCTTCCCAAACAGGTTCAGCAACTCAGGACCAAATATTCAAATATATGAGCCCATGGAGACAATGCTCATTTAAACCACCACAGATAGTACTGGAATCCTGTGTTTTAATTCTATGTGACAAGTAAGTCATGCTCCAAGAATTTAAAACCAGTTTAGTCTGGCTTTACTTTGAAGCATGACATAATTATCTCTCCTCCCAGAGTTTCACTATGGTATATGGTTAAGTATACTTCACTTAACCAAGTTACCTCATATGTGCAGTCTCTTCTTCCGACTCATCAATTGAGTTCACAAACATCCAATGCCTATGCTAGCATGAGCTTCATTTGATACTGAGACATACATTCGGCATGATGATCTTCCTGGTAGCTTTAGCCCTAGTCTATCACACCACTCTTTCAAACACCATCAAGAATTTTCGTGAACAATATGTAATAATACTTCATTGGAGCCTCAGGCAAGAAAAGATAGGGCATCCATTCCATTTTCATTTCATCGACCTTTTGGGGAGGTGAAGCATCTTTTGCATCCATATTGCTCTGTGTTTTGTGTTTCTCCCAAAGGTACTAACATGTAATGAGCTTCCAGACCTTTCCATATTCTGGCAATAGGATCAATTACATGAAACAAAGCAGATAAAAGAAATAAGAACCAGGAAAACAACACAGGATTAGGCACACAGTAGTACACAGTCAGTAAAAGGACACAGTTTAGTCTGGTTGTTTCTTCTACGTATACAAAACCATATGCTACAAGAGACAAAAGGAATGATCTGTTCTCATAAACTTGCAATGCCACAGATTTGGGGCAGTCTGTTTAAGAGAAATATTGCATGTGGGGAAAAGGCTGAAGAACTTCATTTTGATACAAGTGCCACTGGGTTTTAATTTAATTGCTTCTGCCGTGCACAAGATTTCAAAGCAAGAAATTATGTTAATTGATCATTTCAGAAGACTGAAATACTCCTAGCAAGTCATAAGGATCTCCAAACTCAAAGAATACATCTGGAGTTTTAGTGGTTTTATTGAAATTATCATTTTGATTCATTATCTTGATTTATACACTCTCAGACAAAATAGAACTGTGTTCTGTGTTACAATGAGTTAATCTTATCCACTATTGTTCTATCAAGTAGATGCACTATCTGCCTTGGAAACTGCTCTAAAGAGGCCATGTGTCCCTCACAACTATGTGACAGTCCTCTCTCAAATTTCTTATGATCTATATGTACTCAGACTAATCAAAGCAATCCAATCATAATTCTATACACTGGACATTTTCTCTCCTTGGTCTTCATATCTCTAAGTAATCTTGTATACCATACTGCCAAAAAGTTACTTGTATATTCACTACTCTTCTATGTTAACTAATTTCTTCTTTGTTTTATATGCATGAATACAGTGTGCATGGTGTATATATGTTTTACATGTGTAGAGGTTATGTAAGGGACGGTACATGAGCATGTTTCAGAATACATACATGGAAGCCAGAGGTTGATGTTGTAAATCTTCCTTCAACATTCCATCTTACTCACTGAGCCAGACACTCTCAACCAAACCCAGAGTTCACTGATGCAGCGAGGCTCCCTAGCAGTTTGGTGTAGGAATCTACAGTCTCTGCCTTTTAAGGCTGGATGTACATGTGAACTGACACACCCACTCAACGTTTACTTGCGTAATTGGGATCTAAACTCTACTTTTCTTCTTGGTACAGCAAATGCTTCAAGTGCTGAGCAATTTCCCTGGCTCCAATCTTCACTAATTTTGATCACATAATTAATACTTGTTTTCTATCCAGCTATGACACCACTGAAAATCCACCCATGATAATAGTGAAGCATTCTATGGGCAACTATAACTTATGCCCATTATGAAAGTCCTCCCTGTGTACATCCAGAGGACATATAGAAATGAAAGATCAGTGAAAAGTGGCTTTTGTGGAGAAAAAAAAAAAGATCAAAATCTGGAACTGCTTCTACTGGTACACACAAAACTGTTAACCAACAGTCTAGGCAGAGCAAGCCAATCCTAAATACTTGCTGAACTCTTCTATTGTAAGTACTATAAGTACTACTAATAAGGAATACACAAAAAGATATGGTACCTTGCTTGAAAATCTAGTTTTAATGTTACTATATCAAATTTTCCTGGGAGTTTTCCAGTGTCATATTCATAACTAAATCAATATCCCCACCCAAAGATACACCTGTCTATGTATCAAGTATGCTAATGTCTCTATCACACATGCGCGCACAAACACACACACACACACACACACACACTTCAAATACTCCTATGGCTAAAATGCCATTGAAAAGGATGCATAAAATTTGCATCCTTTGTTGTCAGACCCACAATGATTGATTCAACCTGAACATGGCAAGCAGAAGCTCAAACTTTAGAGGTGCTTCTATTGCACTCACCAATATATATCATTCTTTCTTCAGAACAGAACGTTTCTATGATGAGTTAAAGTGGAAATGAGGTGCATATACCCAGGCCACATTCCTCAAATCTCAACACTATATCACAAGCATTCTGTCTTCTACAGCTTGCTGGCTGGATGAAGAGAGCACAAACAAGGCTCCACGTCCCTAGAAGAAGATGGTTAAACACCAGACAGAAATAGCTTGAGAGTATGAGCAACAGCATAGAGCACACTGTGTTTCATCCTTCCCCAGCCACACTGAGCCATGTGATATGTGTACATCGGGACACTGGGGTGTGTGGCTCACTTTGTTGTGGTCTTTATGTTACTTTGACTAATCACACACTGTGTAATCCTGTCTACAGATATCCAATATGTCCAATAATTTTTATTCAAGGGATATAAAACAAATGCCCAGGCTCAGTTTTACTATCAGTTTACTATCAGTTTTACTTTATTCTGTAAAGCAGTCATAGATTAACAATAGTATTGGGCAGCCAGATTTTATAGACTCATCAGCAATAACTGGAAAGATCACAAAAATCAAATGTGTCCAGGGAAACAATCTGTCTGAGCTCCAAGGAAAAGGCTCCTCGTAGATCTATTTCTACTCAAGTTCAGCTATTGGAGGTAAGTGTGATCTAAGAAATTATTATTATTATTACACATATGAAACAACAGTGCTTTAGTGTAACTAATCCAAGACTCTCCATTCCTCATCTGTTTGGCTCATCTGAATTCTGCACACTCAACCATTGCAATTCTTCACACTAAAAACCAGATCATTATTCTCAATGTTTAGTTCCCCTAATACAGCACTGTCTAGACTTTAACAAATGCCAATAGTGTGAGTTAATACATTTTCCAAAGGAAGAAAAACCAAGGCGTTTGCGAGCCCCCTTCAAGGCATTCAGTCATATGTAATAATTTTGTTCAGTGGGTCAGTAAGCATATTTGGCAGAGGTGAACAAAGGTGGTCGGGAACAGGAATCTTAATATGCAGGGACAAGGAGAAATATTTGGAGCTTGGACCATGAAGAATAAATTTTCCTTAGAAAGCAGTTACCAAAAAAATATTTTTATTAATTCATTTATTATTAATATTAGCCAGCGTAGTTTGAAATAAGCTTTGTTGTGACGTTTCCATGCATCTATATCATCACATTTTTGTTTTTATTTGTGTCTCTGCTGCCCTTTATTCCCCGGTCGCATCTTGATGAGCACCCTCTTACCAACAGGCTCTCCTGCTTTCTGTCACATGCACTCAATACCTCTCTTCTTCCCCTCCTCCCCTATATTAACCACCCCCTCCCCATCAGAGTTCCTTTTCTATATACACATGCTCTCCCCTCTCTTTCTCTCTTTCTTCTCTCTTCTTTCTCTCTGTTATAAATTTAAATCTATATTCTGTATATTCAAAAAAAAATGTGACACTTATTTTTCTGACCATGTCTTATTTTATTAACATGAATTCTTTTCAGGATTGACTCCAAAGGTGCATTACAATACATCTTATCATGGAGAGCTCTGAGTGCAAAACACCAATAGATACAGGGAATGATAAATAAATGAATTTTTTTTTGTTGTGTTTAAACAGGTAAGGTTTAAATTTGATCCTGCAGGGAGAGGACCCGTTAGTATTTGAAAATATATATATTTCTTACCAAAAACCCACAATTCACTTTCTCACATGGTAAAGAGTTGAGAACATGAAAAATCAAAGAGGCCCTTAAGTTGCCTAATGACAACTTGATGTCCCAGGAAGTAGGAAAGCTCCTTCCATCAAAATCAGTGTCTACAGAAAAGAAATGATTCCGACTGATCAGTGACTACCCACACTTTGCAGCAGACATCCCCAGCCTCTTAAATGCAGAATAGCGAATGAAGTAAGGAAAGATAAGAAGAAAGCTCAAAGGACATGAGCCCATGAAGAATTAATGAAGCCAGATGATGCATTTGAAAGACATAATCAAGGTCAGGTTGAGGATCAGGCCAGCAAATGCTTTACTCATATTGTCAGTGCGCATAAGAAAGAGAAGTCCTTGGAACATCACTGAGACAGAAATAATATAGCACATCCACAATGGGAATAATCATCAGCTACAATACCAGGCAAATGAACCACGGCATCAATAATAATAACAACCAATGATAGCTCCAATTTCTATAAATCACGGTTGTTTATTTCTTAATTACTGATTTTGAATAAATTTTGAATGACTATTTGATTATGTCGCTTGCGTATGGGTACCTGTGGAGGAGAGAAGAGGATCTCAGATCTTTGGAGCTAAAGTTATATGTGGTGCTAAAGACTCATCCTGGGTATCTAAAAGAGCAGCAAGTATACTTAAGCACTAAGCTACCTCTCTAGTCCCAAGAATGATTGTTTTAAAGGCTAGTTTTTTAGCTCTGCCATGGAGAATGTGGGCACTGCAGACACAAGGAAATGTCAGCATCCCTCCAACTCATTGGTAAGATGACTAAAGTACTATCATGGGAAATCTGGCAGCATTTAAACAACATACGCACATACCTTTTGAAGTACCAATTGCACTATTATGAATATAGCATGACTTGTGCCAAATGGTAGTTGAATCAGTTCATGGACCATTATTTATGATAGCAAAAATATATGATCATGGTTTATATAGGTTCAAGTATTTCAAAACTTCATTTACAACTGGTGGAGCTATTTTGGAAGGTTCTAGAGAAATGGTTTTCAACCTTGATAATGCTACAGCCCACTAATACAGTTCTTCAGGCTTATGATGATCTACAACCATAAAATCAGTTTCTTTTCTGCTTCATAATTGTAATTTTGCTACTGTAATGAATCATAATGTAAATTTCTGTGTTTTCTGATGGCCTTTAGCAACCCCTTTAAAAAGGGTTGTTCAACCCCAGGGACATCGCGGCCCACAGGTTGAGAACAACTGTCCTGCCGGGCAGTGGTGGCACACGCCTGTAATCCCAGCACTCTGGGAGGCAGAGGCAAGGGGATTTCTGAGTTCGAGGCCAGCCTGCTCTACAGAGTGAGCTCCAGGACAGCCAGAGCTACACAGAGAAACCCTGTCTCGAAAAAACCAAAAAAAAAAAAAAAAAAAAGAACAACTGTCCTAGAGACTTTGGGATATAGAACCTGGTCAGAAGAGGTTATAAGAGGTATATAAGAGGTTAGAAGAGGTATATCATTAAGAATAGGCTTTGAGATTTTGTAACTGGGTCCCACTTTCTGCTCACTCTATACTTCCTAGCTATAGATACTCAGCTCCTGCCAGCATGTTTCCTTAGCCAGAATGGAGTCTATCCCTTAAAACTGTAAACCAAAATGAACCCTTCCTTTCTTTAAGCTGCTTCTATGAGATATTTGGTCATAGCAACAAGGAAAGAAAACAATAGAATACAAAAATGGATCAATGAGATGAATTATAGTGCTCTCAAACAATTGAATGTTTTTCCCACAAAAAGTGAGGAAATCATTTATATTTATTACACATAGACTCAAAAATATAAAATTAAGAATGAAAATATTCCTTACAATTAATAGGTGAATATGCTTATATACTTCATTTGCTTTCTGACTTTTCTGAATGAGGAATATTTGATAAGGAGATGGTCCTCAACTTAGAATTATTTGCCTTATAAATTGTTGACTTTTTGAAGATATAAGAGCAATATATAGTCAATAGGAAGACTCCATATTTAGAAGTCAGATGTATTTCTGGACAAGGAATATGCAAAGCTCTATGCTTGACAATTTTGCTCAACTATAGGCCAACAAAACTATTCCGATCACAGCCCTATTGGAGCCCTGTCTCATGTTAATCCACACCACCTGCACTCCTGCTGATCAGCACCCCAACTCCAGTCCTGCCCGACTCCCAGGACTGTTCCAATCAGGGACACAGAAGGCCTGCTCCAACCAGAGACACAGCTCTACCTGCCTCCCAGGAGGCCTGCTCCAATCAAGGACACACACTTCCATCTGCTTCCTGGGAATCCTGCTCCAATTTTGAACACACAGACTAACAAACACAAAAGACATGCAGACAGCAAAAGGCAAGTGCAATTATATAATCAATAAAAGTCAATGCAATATGACAGGATCAGAATCCAGCTCCCCTACCAAAGGAATCCACAGATATCCTAACACACTCGAAGAGCAAGATTTTGACCTTAAATCATATCTCATGAAGATGATGAAAGTCTTTAAAGAGGATATAAATAATTCCCTTAAAGAAATGCAGGAAAACACAGTCAAACAGGTAGAAATCCTTAAAGATGAAACAAATAAATCTCTTAAAGAAAAGCAGGAAAACAGAATCAAACAGGTGAAGAAAATGAACAAAATGGTCCAAGACTTAAAAATAAAAATAGAAACAATAAAGAAATCACAAATGGAGGCAACCCTAAATACAGAAAACCTAGGAAAGAGAACAGGAATTACCAAGCATCACTAACATAATACAAGAGATAAGAGAATCTCAGGTGTAGAAGATACCATAGAAAAAAATAGTACATTGGTCAAATAAAATGCCAAATCAAAAAATTCCTAGCCTAAAACTTTCAGGAAATTTGGGACATAATGAAAAGACCAAATCTAAGCCTCAATAGATACAAGAAGATTGAAATAACCCCTTACATTCTATCATATCACTATGGACTAAGGCTAAATTTCAACAACAGAAACAACAGAAAGCCCACATGCTCAATAAAACTGAACAACTCTCTACTCAATGATAACTTGGAAGAAATAAAGAGAGAAATTAAAGATATTCTAGAATTCAGGGAAAATGAAGCCACAGCATACCCAAACTTATGGGACACAATGAAAGCAGTGTTGAGAGGAAAATTCATAGCACTAAGTACCATCATAAAGAAATCAGAAATATCTCATACTAGCAACTTAACAGCACACCTGAAAACTCTAGAACAAAAAGGAGCAGACCCAAGAGCAAAGAGATGGTAAGAGCCAAACTCAAAGCTGAAATCAACCAATTAGAAACAAAGAGAACAATACAGAGAATCAACAAAACCAGGAACTGGTTCTTTGTGAAAATCAACAAGATAGACAAACCCTTAGCCAAAGTAAGTAAAGGGCACAGAAACAGTATCCAAATTAACAAAATCAGAAATGAAAAGGGGCATATAATGACAGAAACTAAGAAAATTAAAAAATAAAAATCATCAGGTCTTATTTCAAAAACCTATACTTTAACAAAACTGGAAAATCTGAACAAAATGGATGATTTTCTAAACAGACACCACATAACAAAGTTATATCAATACCAGGTAAACTATTTAGTCAGTCCTATAACCCTTAATAAACTAGAAGCAGTCATTAAAAACCTCTCAACCAAAAAAAGTCCAGGGCCAGATGATTTTAGTGTAGAATTCTACAAACTTTCAAAGAAGAGCTAATACTAATACTCTTCAAACTATTTTACAAAATAGAAAGAGAAAGAATACTACCTAATAAATTTTAGGATACAGTTACCGTGATACCTAAACCAAAGACCCAACAAAGAAAGAGAACTTCAAACCAATTTTGCTTAGGAACATCAGTGCAAACATGTTCAATAAAATTCTTGCAAAGTGAATCCAAGAATACATCAAAAATATCATCCACCAAGATCAAGTAGGCTTCATTCCAGGAACACAGAGATTGTTCAATATATCAAAATCCATCAGCATAATCCACTATATAAACAAACTCAAAGAAAAGATCACATGATCATCTCATTAGATGCTGAAAAATCCTTTGACAAACTCTAATACTTCTTCATTTTAAAGGTCTTGGAGAGATCAGGAAATCAAGATACATACCTAAACATAAAAAAGCAATATACAGCAAGCCAATAGCCAACATCAAATGAAATGAAGAGAAAATTGAAGCAATTACTCTAAAATCAGGGACAAACAAGGCTTTCTACTTTCTCCCTATCTACTCAATATAGTACTTGAAGTTCTGGCTAGAACAATAAGAAAACAAAAGGAGATCAAAAAGATAAAAGATAGGAAACAATAAGGCAAAGTATTACTATTCAAGAATGATATGATAGTAAATACAAGCAATCCCAAAAAGTTCTACAAAGAACTCTTACAGCTGGTAAACAACTTCAGCAAAGTAGCTGGATATAAAATTAACTCAAAGAAATCAGTAGCCCACCTTTATGCAAATGATGAACGGACTGAGAAAGAAATTAGGGAAACAACACCCTACACAATAGCCACAAATAATATAAAGTATCTTAGTGTAACTCTAACCAATCAAGTGAAAGACCTGTATGACAAGAACTTCAAGTCCCTGAAGAAAGAAGTTGAAGAAAACCTCAAAAGATGTAAAGATCTCCATGGATAGGTTGGAGTAAGATAGTGAAAAGGGCTATCTTACCCAAAGCATTCTACAGATGCAATGCAATCCCCATCAAAATTCCAACACAATTTTTTCAGACCTTGACAAAGAAATTCTCAACTTCACATGAAAACACAAAATACCCAGAATAGCCAAAACAATATGAACAGTAAAATAACTTCGGGAGGAATCACCATCCTTGAGCTCAAGCAGTACTACAGAGCAATATGGAATAAAATCAAAGATGCAGAAATAAACCCATATACCTATGGAGACTTAATCTTTGACAAAGCTGAAACAATACAGTTGAAAAAAAGGAAAGCAATTTCAGCAAATGGTGCTGGTCTACCTGGTGGTCTTCATGTAGAAGAATGCAAGATGATCCATATTTATCACTTTATACAAATCTCAAGTCCAAGTGGATCAAGGACCTCAGCATAAAAATGGATATACTGAATCCAATAGAAAAGAAAATGGGGCATAGCCTTGAATGCATTGGCAAAGGAGAAAATGTCCTGAACAGAACACCAATGGCTCAGATTCAAAGATCAACAGTTGATAAATGGGATCTCTAGAAATGGAAAAGTTTCTGCAAGGCAAAGGAACACTATCAATAGGACAAAATGACAGCCTACAGATTGGGAAAAGATCTTCACTAACCTTATATCCAACAGAAAGCTAATATCTAAAATATATAAAGAACTTAAGAAGTTAGATTCCAAAAAATAATTAACCCAATTAAAAATGGGATCAGGGAGGCTCCCTGGACTCAGTGTGGGTATCCTTAGCCAAAATGTACAAGAGTGAGGAGATGGAACCTGAAGAGACCACCTCCTATAGCCAGACAGGACCTCCAGTGGAGCTACTGCAATACCAACCCACGTACAAATTTTTGACCCAAAATTGTTCCTGTCTAAAGGAAATGCAGGGTGAAACATGGAACAGAGACTGAGGGAACGGTTGACCAGTGACTGGCCCAACTTGGGATCCATTCCACAGAAGGGCATCACTCTTGATACTATTACTGTCAGCGTCATTGATGCTATGTTGTCCTTGTAGACAGGAGCCTATATGGCTATCCTCTAAAAGGCTCTACCCAGCAGCTGACTGAGATAGACATAGATACTCACAGCCAAGCATGGGATGGAGGTCGGGGATGCCTATGGAAGAGTTAGGGGAAGTATTGAAGGAACTGAAAAATGACAACCACACAAGAAGACCAACAGTGTCAACTAACTTGCACCCCTGGGGGCTCCGAGAGACTGAGCCACCAACCAAAGAGCATACAGGGGCTGGCCTGAGGTCCCCAACACATATGTAACAGAGGGCTGCCTTGCCTGGCCTCAGTTGGAGAGGATGTGCCTTATACTGTAGAAATTTGATGGCTCAGAGTCGGGGGATACTCCAGAGGGCTACCCTCTCTGAGGTGAAAGGTATGGGGGAAGAACTCTGAGAGGAGGACCAAGAAGGGGACAGCATTTGGTATGTAAATAAATAAAATAATTAATGAATAAAAATGTGTTTTGAACATAGTTAAGATAAGGGAAAGTGATTAGATACATAGCTCAATGGTAGAATGTATGCACAAAACTCTGGTCCAATTTCCAGTACATACAGGAGTGCATATGCACATGCACACACACACATACACACACACACACACACATGCACTCATGCATACATGCATATGTTCACACACAAATGCATAGCAATTATTTTTATAAGATAGGCTAAACTATGATGTTTGATAGGCTATGTTCACTGCATTAAATGTACTTTTGACTTACAATATTTTCATTTTAACCATGAATTTATTAGACCATACCAACCCTGTAAATGTAGATACAAATAAACTATGAAAAATATCTATCGAAGAGTACAATCAAAAAACTCTCACCTGTAAAGAGAACTGTGTTACTAGGTTAGAAGATTTTTAATTAGATAGTTTTTCATAGAATTTGAATTCTGTTGGTGCTTTTTCCCTGATCAATAATTAAATAAAACTATAAAATATTTCAAAAGGCATCATTTGTTCTAAGAGAGAAACATTGTTACTCATGCTGTTTGCCTGTGTGTTTGTGCTTCCAGCTATAGTAGAATAACCAGCAAAAGATTAGTTCTCCTACAGAAAATACTTTCAGAACTGGATTAAGCACAGGAGGCAACTATTTCTAGAACACAGACAATTGTTGTACCTGAGGGCACACGGACTCACCAGATTAAACCCTAAGTTGTCTTACTCTCTAAAAAGCAATGAAAGAAAGAAAGAAAGAAAGAAAGAAAGAAAGAAAGAAAGAAAGAAAGAAAGAAAGAAAGAAAGAAAGAAAGAAAGAAAGAAAGAAAGAAAGAAAGAGGGAAGGAGGGAGGAAGGGAGGGAGGAAGGGAGGGAGGGAGGGAGGGAGGGAGGGAGGGAGGGAGGAAGGAAGGAAGGAAGGAAGGAAGGAAGGAAGGAAGGAAGAAGGAAGGAGAGAATAAAAAAGTATTCATGATAGAGAGAGGCAGACCAAATAGAACAGGATAGTCATTTCAAGCAAGAAAGCAATGATCAAAGTATAGGCACCTGACATATCCAAAATCTAGACTATAGTACCCTATACAAAAAAAGAGTCATTCAAAGAAAATGTCTAGCAGTCCAAGTGTGTATCCTATGCAAATTGGTGACTAAGATCTTGGTTATATAATTTCAGGATGATATCCTGTGTGACCTACCAGATGAAAGACATTATGGAATTAAGATAACAGGGACATTGGAGATCAGGTAGAACTGGAAGTAGAATGCTTCAGGACTCCAAGCACATAAGAATGGGAAGCCTCATTAA
Source organism: Apodemus sylvaticus (assembly GCF_947179515.1). Lineage (NCBI taxonomy): Eukaryota > Metazoa > Chordata > Mammalia > Rodentia > Muridae > Apodemus > Apodemus sylvaticus. The sequence continues at coordinate 52,104,175 of NC_067487.1, forward strand.
TAATTACCACCCCCGCCATCCATTTGAGTCGCAGAAAGTTGGATGCCTTTCTACAAGTACAAGACATGTCCCTAATGTAATACCAGGACCTTTGTTGACACTATTGCATATGGCCAAGTTGAACAGGCTTGGAAAGCATCATAGATTTTCTAAAGATTTGCATTACCAAAGCAAAAATGAAGTTTAAGTACATTCAAGTCAATCATTGAACAATATGCTAAGAAGAATAGCACAGAATCCAGAGGCTTTACAGCCAACTCTCTGAACTGTACCTTACAGTATTCATTGAAATATCACTGGCAAAGAAACAGGAAAATATGGCATACTGATAAGCAAAAACAAGCACCAAATAAAAATAAAGCTCCAATTCATATAACGATTATCTTAAAGTAGCTATTACATATAATATGTAGGTATATTAATAATAAATATAGGTAGTCTGTAAAATAGTAAAGAAAAATATGCTCAAGGAACCAGAGTATAATGTTAGTCTAAGCAGAAAAAAGGGACAAAAAGAAAATTCTAGAACTAAAAAACAAATGAAAAATTTTAGTGAAATGAAGTCACTGGTTGGAGATGGTAAGAGAAAATAAAACAGAATCAAAAAATGATCCATAGAAACTTTTCTTTAGTCTACAATGCAAAGAGAAAAAAATATTAAATGAACAAAGTCTTATAATTAGGTAATACTGCTGGGATATAGTAATGCATTCATGTTTGTAGTCTTAGGTCATTCATTTGTAGTCTAGGATACATTATGATGAAATACACACACACACACACACATATATATACATATATGTATATATATATATATATATATATATATATATATATACATACACACAAATTTTAAAGAAAGGGGATAGATAGGATAATATCAAACCATATTAATCTAAATACAACTATATCCCTAGCAGGAAACAGAATAAAAACAAGATAGACTGAATATATAAAGGCATAATACCTAGTAGTTTTTGCAAATAACCAAAAAGATCCAAGAAGTTTAGTAAATTTCTTGGAGTGAATATGAAGAGACAAAGGCACAGGGTCACAGTAAGCAGAGGCAGAAGACAATAGATTAAACATGAGGCACATCCAGTGAAGAGCTGTGCTGTGAACAGGAGAACAAGGGTTGCCACAGGTCCTCAGAAACAACAAAATGAAGTGGCATCATTAAATTACTGAAATGAAAAAACAAACACAAAACCTATTAACCGATAGTTCTCTGCCCAACAATAATACCCTTCAAACTCGAGAAAGAGCTAAACAAACATTCTGATACACAACAGCCAAGTAGTTCCCAAAAAGGGGGGTCGAGCTAATGATACTAGGTAGAAATTTACATTTATACTAAAGAATAAATAGGAATGGGGATGTTGAATAAATTGGTAAGTATAAATGAGGATGTTTTCTTTCTGTTTAGATTTTTTTTAAATGATTACTATTTAAAGAAAAGCACAATAGCACTGTAACCTTGATAAATAACACTGGCACAGAAATAATGTCCAGTACCCTCAAATATATACTCAACCAACAACTATAGAAAATGAATAAATAGCAAAGAAGGAAATAATTGTCCTAAAACTATGGAAAAAGCAGAATACACAAGCCAGGAGACTTGGACTTGGGTTCTTGATATTGACAAGGGAGATTCCCATAGGCCATAACCCAGGTGAAAATACATTAAATCTGCACAGGAGAGTGTCAGTCTATAGCTATTGTCTCAGTTTAAATCTCAAGGGTCCTTCTATCCTCTCTGGAAAACCCAAGATGATGAGTTGCTCTCCAGCGCTAAGGCCTCATAGTATAAAGGCATGACCAGTAGTCTTCATTTGAGAGATGACTTTTGAAGGTCATGTTTATATGATAAATGGAACTGTTAGACCAAAAAAAAAAAAAAATGAGGCTAAAGGGTAAAATGAGTTCTTGGGTTTAGAAAAAACATGATACATTAATTTGTAAATTAAAGTTAAAGTTGGCACTACAAGATATGTCTTAAATAAAAGCTATTTTCCACATACTTTCATACATGATAAGATTTAGAAATCTAAGCAGTCAGAAACCAAGCAGAGAAGACAGAACTGAGATGTCTCTCTCTTGTCTCAATTTTGTGTGTCTTAAAAGGCACAGATAGCATGAGTTGTGCAGCACATCCTAATTTTTAAAGATGAAGAGAAAATACATATGGTAAATGTAAACGGATGCAGAAAGAGGTAATCTAAAGCTCAATTAGATGAGACATGATTTTGTTTTACTTGCACAAAAACGTCGGTAATCTATACACTCTGCAGGCAGAAAATTTTACAAAAAGAAAAACCCATGTCAAAACATCTACATAGTGAAGTATTTAGCAACATAGTCAGATTATCTTCAATATATAATTACCATTGGTGCATACTGCATCTGTTGAACATTTATTATGGTGGAGATACTCTTTAGATGTCTTGCATTCCTCACTGAATCTTTATGACAATCTGGAACAGTAAACACATTCTTCTATCTCTTCAATTGCAACCAGGTCTCCATCCTGCCTGCAGGACTCAATGCACCAGCAATGATCCTTAATACACATCAATAAGTCATCAAGGTACAAGGAAGAAAGAGTTATCCCTTCATCCCTAGCTGAGGAAGATGGGTCTGTCTGTCAGATGAAGGAATGTTGCTACTGGAAGAGAAATGGTAATGGTAAAAGAACAACAAAAAATGGATAAAAGCAATTAGGTGAAGAATAACCACCTGTAGAAAAATAATAAGTTACAAGTAGGACCAAGGTACGCTTACCCCAAAGCACTGAATTATGACATAGAACATGTAAAGAGAACAAAGATTATGCTAATAAAGTAGGAGGAAAAATGTGTGTGGGGGGGTGTCTGCAAATAGGCTCTATAAACACTTTTGGAGTCATTGTTTTCTATGAAATGCCAAAGCAGTTCCTCCATCTGTATGATTGGAAATTTGACTCTAAAGCCTAAGCCCATCCAGCACAGATGTCGTTTGAAGGACGACTGTTGAAACGTGTAGTATAGTTTCAACTCTGACTGTAAAATCACTCCGCACTAAATTTCTTTGACAGCTAGAAGAACATAAACGCCTATATTATCAGTCTTCTCATAATGAAATATAGAAATGATTGAGCCCTGAATGTACAGCCCTGATAAATGTAGCAGAAGCCAGAAACCTGGAACCAGACCAGTGTCTCATTGAGATGAAAATTTGCAAGTAAAGCTCTTTTGGAAAAAAAAAAAAAAGGTACAATGTGTGACACACAGGGACAGACTACAGCTTCCACGGCTAGGTGTTTCATGATGATTTTAATTTAATTTAAATTTGATTTAATTTAATTTAATTTTTTATTTCCTTTTGGAAGGAAGGTTACAAAGGTGTAGGGAAGATGTGAAAATGCTGGGAAATGAATGGGATTAATGTGCATGATGTAAAATTCAGAAAGAATCAAAACAATTATGTTTAAAAAGTCTTCTCATTTCCTAAAATGCCTGCTTCATAAATGTTTAAATATCTGGAGAATCTTCTAAGCTAATTGACAAATTTCACTGTTTTACTGTTGTTTTTATTCTAAGTAAAAGTTTCTATTTACATTCAGAAGTTTTATGACAAGCTAAGAATTTAACAAAGCAGGTGGGTAACTGCTCATTCTCTTTGTGATTCAGGTTGCTTCCAAGATTTTCTTGAGAAACTAAAGCCCATGGTATTGTTTTAAATTGGAAGCATCCCTATCTCATTTCATTTCTAATTGAATAAATTATACAATTATTTAGAACAAAAGGAGTGCCTTTGCTTAGCAAATTTTCTCAGCATAATATTTATTATTCTGGAGATTAAGAATATATAGATCTTTGATTTTACAGAGCATAAAGGGTTTCCTGTAGTCACCAGGACAACACAGAGAAGAAGCATATTAAGGCTGGTAGAGAAATAGAACAGAGCAGAAATAATTGTTATACAGACAATAGCTTAGATTAGATGATAAAACTTTGAAGAGGCTGACAATGTAGTTGTTTAAATTGTCTGTCAGTCGGTCTCTATCTGTGTGTGTGTGTGTGTGTGTGTGTGTGTGTGTGTGTGTGTGTGTGTGTGTGTGTGTGTTTAGTATGAGAATCCATCTGAATCTATCAATACAGTTGAAAATTGACAGTTTGGGTATTAAAGCTCTCTGGGCTTCTAGAAATTCCTTCACAAATCTTGAAATGCAGATTTGTCAAGAATGACAAATCGTTCATTGATCTGAGATAATGCCAATTTACCAGGATCAAGAAATATGGCTGTTGGCTTTGCTCTCAGATTGCATGTAGTGTTGGACAATACAGAATCATTCATTAATATCCCAGACATAAAGTTAAGAGTCAGATTGTATCACAAGTCAGTATTAATCTCCAATAAAGATGTTAGAAGCCCTCCAGCTTTCATTTATCTCTCTGAGCTCTCTCCTACACAGAATCCTATACTTGGATAACAGCACTTGTATTGAAAAATGAAAAACGATAACCAAAAGTAACTTGTGATGTGTCTCAATGTGGATAAAAAAATAAACACCAGATTCATCTTTGCAATTTAACCTTCAAAAGGAAATCAGAAAACACCCCTCTACACCAAACTCTTCAGAATCGGCACCTGGTTGCCCATTGCTACCTAGAGGTGACAACCATCACTCGTCCATGTTTCGAAGCAAGATAATATACTTAGCACAATGCCTTACAATAAATACATCCTTACTGCTTCACGGCTGACTTGAGACCACAGGAAAAACTAAGCCAGCTTATGGTTTCAATGAAAGTACATGGCTCGCATATGCTCCTACAGCCTGCACTGAATCAGACAGACTCTTGTCCCATAACCCACTAATAGCCTGCATCACTGTAGTTTGTTCTACTGCCCTTGAATATCTTTTATTTTTTTTATTTTCTATATTCTTTGTTTACATTCCAAATGATTTTCCCTTTCCCAAGTCCCCCCTCCACATAAGTCCCATAAGCCCTCTTCCCTCCGCCCATTCCGCAATCAACACCCTCCCACTTCTCTGTCCTGCTATTCCCCTACAATGCTGCATCAACCTTTTCCAGGACCGGGGCCCTCTCCTTCCTTCTTCTTGGGAATGATTTGATATGTGAATTATGTCTTGAGTATTCAAAGCTTCTGGGCTAATATCCACTGATCAGTGATTGCATTCCATGTGTGTTCTTTGGTGATTGGGTTACCTCACTTAGGATGATATTTTCCAGATCCAGCCATTTGCCTAAGAATTTCATGAATTCATTGTTTTCAATTGCTGAGTAGTATTCCATTGTGTAAATATACGACATTTTCTGTATCCATTCCTCCATGAAGGAACATCTGAGTTCTTTCCAGCTTCTGGCTATTATAAATAAGGCTGCTATGAACATAGTGGAGCATGTGTCCTTATTGCATGGCAGGGAATCCTCTGGGTATATGCCCAGGAGTGGTATAAGAGGGTCTTCCAGAAGTGTCATGCCCAGTTTTCTGAGGAACCGCCAGACTGATTTCCAGAGTGGTTATACCAACTTGCATTCCCACCAGTAGTGGAGGAGTGTTCCTCTTTCTCCAAATCCTTGCCAACACCTGCTGTCTCCTGAGTTTTTAATCTTAGTCATTCTGACTGGTGTGAGGTAAAATCTCAGGGTTGATTTGATTTGCGTTTCCCTAATGACTAATGATGCTGAACATTTCTTAAGATGCTTCTCAGCCATTCGAAGTTCTTCAGCTGAAAATTCTTTGTTTAACTCTGTACCCCATTTTTAATAGGGTTATTTGGCTCTCTGGAGTCTAACTTGAGTTCTTTGTATATATTGAATATTAGCCCTTTGTAGATGTAGAGTTGGTGAAGATCTTTTCCCAATTTGTTGGTTGCCATTTTGTCCGACTGACAGTGTCCTTTGCCTTACAGAAACTTTGTAATTTTATGAGGTCCCATTTGTCCATTCTTTATCTTAGAGCATAAGCTATTAGTGTTCTTTCTTATATAAATATTTTTATTTCTATATTCTTTGTTTACAATCCAAATGATTTTCCCTTTCCTGGATCCCCCCTCCCCATATGTTCCATAAACCTTCTTCTCTCCATCCATTCTCCAATGACCTCCCTCCTTTTTTTTCTCTATCTTTATATTCCCCTCCAGTGCTAGATCAATCCTTTCCAGGATCAGGACCTTCTCCATACTTCTTCATGGGAGTCATTTGTTATACGATTTGTGCCTTGGGTATTCAGGGCTTCTGGGCTAATTAATATCCACTTATCAGAGATTGCATTCCATGTGTATTCTTTTGTGATTGGGTTACCTCACTTAGGATGATATTTTCCAGATCAAACCATTTGCCTAAAAATTTTGTGAATTCATTGTTTCTAATTGCTGAGTAGTATTCCATTGTGTAAATATACCACATTTTCTGTATCCATTCCTCCTTTGAGGGGCATCTGGGTTCTTTCCAGCTTCTGGTTATTATAAATAAGGCTGCTATGAACATAATGGAGCATGTGTCTTTATTGCATGCTGGGGAATCCTTTGGGTATATGCCCAGGAGAGGTATAGCAAGGTCCTCAGGAAGTGTCATGTCCAGTTTTCTGAGGAACCACCAGACTGATTTCCCAGTTTCTTTTCTATTAGTTTCAATGTGTCTGGTTTTATGTGGAGGTCCTTGATCCACTTGGAGTTGAGCTTAGTACAAGGAGATATGAACAGATCAATTCGAATTCTTCTGCATGCTGACCTCCAGTTGAACCAGCACCATTTGTTGAAAAGGCTATCTTTTTCCACTGGATGGTATCAGCTGCTTTGTCAAAGATCAAGTGACCATAGGTGTTTGGTTTCATTTCTGGGTCTTCAATTCTATTCCATTGATCTGCCTGTCACTGTACCAATACCATGCAGTTTTTAACACTATTGCTCTGTAGTACTGCTTGAGGTCCGGGATACTGATTCCCCCAGAAGTTCTTTTACTGTTTTAGCTACCCTGGGTTTCTTGTTATTCCAGATAAATTTGAGAATTGCTCTTCCCAACTCTATGAAGAACTGAGTTCGGATTTTGATGGGGATTGCATTGAATCTGCATATTGCTTTTGGAATATTCTTTTTTTATTCGATATATTTTTACTTACATTTCAAATGATTTCCCCTTTTCTGGCCCCCCACTCCCCAAAAGTCCCATCAGCCCCCTTCCCTCCCCCTGTTCTCCCACCCACCCCTTCCCACTTCCCTGTTCTGGTTTTGCCCTATACTGCTACACTGAGTCTTTCCAGAACAAGGGGCCACTCCTCCGTTCTTCTTGTACCTCATCTGATGTGTGGATGATGTTTTGGGTATTCCAGTTTTCTAGGTTAATATCCAATTATTAGTGAGTGCATACCATGATTGATCTTTTGAGACTGGGTTACCTCACTTAGTATGATATTCTCCAGCTCCATCCATTTGCCTAAGAATTTCATGAATTCATTGTTTCTAATGGCTGAATAGTTATATTCGATTTAACATTTATATTAATTCTTTTTCTGTGGCTATTGAGTTCAAAGAGAATTTGAAAATGGAAGCTCTTTTCTGATCTTGGTATTCATTACAGAACTTCAGTTAGAATTACTTCCAGAAGAAAGCCTTAAAGCCTGTCTTTCTGCTTCACCATCTCCCACATTAACAAGTTAAACAAAAGCTTTTGGCCCAGACCAACCTGGTCATAGATAATTTATATGCAAGAGGCATGCAACCAGTTTTTCCATAGAAAGACTGACTTTGTCTTAACACTGAAATCCAGGAACCGATTTGTCTTTTATGTTTGAAATCAGGTATTTAGAAGACTGGCTGGCACTGACTGAAAATGGAGTAGCTTTCAGTAAATAGTGGACTATTCCACAGTCTCTTCACACCAGAATTTCTTTTCTTACATTCTCCATAAATGAAGTATGGCTCTAAATCACATTATCTTTTAAATCTCTTCTTTTAAAGTAGCATTTACTTAGTACAAGGAGACAAAGATGGATCAATTCGCATTCTTCTGCATGCTGACCTCCAGTTGAACCAGCACCATTTGTTGAAAAGGCTATCTTTTTTCCATTGGATGTTTTCAGCCTCTTTGTCGAGGATCAAGTGGCCATAGGTGTGTGGGTTCATTTCTGGATCTTCAATCCTGTCCCATTGATCCTCCTGCCTGTCACTGTACCAATACCATGCAGTTTTTAACACTATTGCTCTGTAGTATTGCTTGAGGTCAGGGATACTGATTCCCCCAGAATTTCTTTTGTTGCTGAGAATAGTTTTAGCTATCCTGGGTTTTTTGTTGTTCCAGATTAATTTGGTAATTGCTCTTTCTAACTCTGTGAAGAATTGAGTTGGGATTTTGATGGGTATTGCATTGAATCTGTATAGTGCTTTAGGCAAAATGGCCATTTTAACTATATTGATTCTACCGATCCATGAGCATGGGAGGTTTTCCCATTTTTTCAGGTCTTCTTACATTTCCTACTTCAGAGTCTTGAAGTTCTTGTCATACAGATCTTTCACATGTTTGGTAAGAGTCACCCCAAGATACTTTATACTGTTTGTGGCTATTGTGAAGGGCGTCATTTCCCTAATTTCTTTCTCAGCCTGCTTATCCTTTGAGTATAGGAAGGCCACTGATTTGCTTGAGTTGATTTTATAACCTGCCACTTTGCTGAAGTTGTTTATCAGCTGTAGGAGCTCTCTAGTGGAGTTCTTTGGGTCACTTAGGTAGACGATCATGTCGTCTGCAAATAATGATAGTTTGACTTCTTCCTTTCCAATTTGTATCCCTTTGACCTCCTTATGTTGTCGAATTGCCCGAGCTAGTACCTCAAGTACAATATTGAAAAGATAAGGAGAAAGGGGGCAGCCTTGTCTGGTCCCTGATTTCAGTGGGATTGCTTCAAGTTTCTCTCCATTTAGTTTGATGCTGGCTACCGGTTTGCTGTATATTGCTTTTACTATGTTTAGGTACGGGCCTTGAATTCCTGTTCTCTCCAAGACTTTAAGCATGAAAGGATGCTGAATTTTGTCAAATGCTTTTTCAGCATCCAATGAAATGACCATGTGGTTTTGTTCTTTGAGTTTGTTTATGTAGTGGATTGTATTGATGGATTTCCGTATATTGAACCAACCCTGCATTCCCGGGATAAAGCCTACTTGATCATGGTGGATGATTGTTTTGATGTGTTCTTGGATTCGGTTGGCAAGAATTTTATTGAGTATTTTTGCATCGATGTTCATAAGGGAAATTGGTCTGAAGTTCTCTTTCTTTGTTGGATCTTTGTGTGGCTTTGGTATCAGCGTAATTGTGGCTTAATCCAAATGGATCAAGGACCTCCACATAAAGCCAGACACTCTGAAGCTAATAGAAAAGAAACTGGGGAAGACCCTTGAGGACATCGGTACAGGGAGAAAGTTTCTGAACAGAACACCAATAGCGTATGCTCTAAGAGCAAGAATTGACAAATGGGACCTCATAAAATTACAAAGTTTCTGTAAGGCAAAGGACACCATCAAGAGGACAAATCGGCAACCAACAAATTGGGAAAAGATCTTCACCAATCCTACATCAGATAGAGGGCTAATATCCAATATATATAAAGAACTCAAGAAGTTAGACTCCAGAAAACCAAACAACCCTATTAAAAAATGGGGTACAGAGTTAAACAAAGAATTCTCACCTGAAGAACTTCGGATGGCGGAGAAGCATCTTAAAAAATGCTCAACTTCATTAGTCATTAGGGAAATGCAAATCAAAACAACCCTAAGATTTCATCTTACACCAGTCAGAATGGCTAAGATTAAAAAATCAGGAGACAGTAGGTGTTGGAGAGGGTGTGGAGAAAGAGGAACACTCCTCCACTGCTGGTGGGGTTGCAAATTGGTACAACCACTCTGGAAATCAGTCTGGCGGTTCCTCTGAAAACTGGGCACCTTACTTCCAGAAGATCCTGCTATACCACTCCTGGGCATATACCCAGAAGACTCCCCACCATGTAATAAGGATACATGTTCTACTATGTTCATAGCAGCCCTATTTGTAATTGCCAGATGCTGGAAAGAACCCAGGTATCCCTCAACAGAAGAGTGGATGCAAAAAATGTGGTATATCTACACAATGGAGTACTATTCAGCCATTAGAAACAATGAATTCATGAAATTCTTAGGCAAATGGATGGAGCTAGAGAATATCATACTAAGTGAGGTAACCCAGACTCAAAAGGTGAATCATGGTATGCACTCACTAATAAGTGCATATTAACCTAGAAAACTGGAATACCCAAAACATAATCCACACATCAAATGAGGTACAAGAAGAAAGGAGGAGTGGCCCCTGGTTCTGGAAAGACTCAGTGAAACAGTATTCAGCAAAACCAGAACGGGGAAGTGGGAAGGGGTGGGTGGGAGGACAGGGGAAGAGAAGGGGGCTTGCGGGACTTTCGGGGAGTGGGGGGGCTAGAAAAGGGGAAATCATTTGAAATGTAAATAAATTGTATCGAATAATAAAAAAAAACAAAAAACAAAAAAAAGAAAAAAAAGTAGCATTTACTAACTACATATTATCAGATTTCAATGGAATATTTCATCACACTTATATAGTGTATACTAATTAAACCCCTTTCCTCACTCCTTCCCAACCTCTAGAGTTTGTGGTGCTCTGTGGAAATTCAGTAGTACTTGTCTTTCTATGCTTGGTTTATTTAGCCTAACTTAATGCTTTTATTTCCATTTCATTGTGTTGCAGAAAATGGGATTTTATTTTTCTTTAGAAATGAATAATATTCCCCTCTCTGACTCTCCATCTCTGTGTCTCTGTGTCTGTATCTTCTGTCTGTCTCTCTCTGTCTCTCTCTGTCTCTCTGTCTCTGTCTCTGTCTCTATGTGTATGTGTGTGTGTGCAGTTTCTCTCTCCATTCATCTGCTAAGGAGCTCTAGGCTAGTTCTGTGCCTTGGTTATTGTGAATGCTGCTACAATAAAGATGTGTGCAGGAATCCCTCTGACATGCTGACGTCCTTTCCTTTGGATATGTATTCAGGAGTGGGACAAGCAGAACATATGGTACATCAATTTTTAGTGTTTTCAGGAATGCACACTGTTTACCATAAGAGTTGATTTATTCTTTGCTCTATCAACACAATGAGAGCTTTTGTTTTTCTCCACCTCCTCATCACATGCTTGTTTGAGGTTGTTTTAGTAGTAGTCACTCTAACAAAGATAAAATAACACAACATTGTACTTTTGAATTTCCCTAATGACTGGTTGTATACAAGTGTTTTTTAATGTATTTGTTGTCTATTGCCTGTCTTCCTTTGGGAAGACACTTATTTGGATGCCAAGTCCACTTTTAATTGGATTGTTTGGAATATTGTTACTGTTATTACATGTTTTTTGAGTCCTTTATTAGTCAGTCCTTTGCCAGAAGAATAGTTGGAAAATTGCTGCCCTATAGATTGTCTTTCCACTTTGTTGTTTTGTTTTCTATAAAGATACTTTCATTTTTATATAATTCACTCTTATTTATGCTTGCTCTAAGTGTATTTCATATTTTTATACATACATACACACACATACACACACACACACACCATCTCTACCAGTGTCTTAAATATATATTCTTCTTGTTTTCTTCTACTGGCTTTGTAGTTCCTGGTGTTATACCTAGGTCTTTGGTCCATTTTCAAGTTGATTTTACTCAAACTGAGAAATAGAAGCTTTGTTTTATTCTCTGCTTGGGTACCTAGTTTTACCAATACCATTTGCAGAAGAGGTGGTCTTTTCTCCAGTGAGTGATTTTGCAATTTCTTTAAGAATCAACTGGCTCTAGGTACATGGGTTTGCTTCTGTGTTTATTGTTGCGTTCCTTTGGTCCACACTTGTTTCTCCATCAGTCCCATTCTGTTCTGGTTAATACCATTAAGTATTAAAATCAAGTATTGTCTGTGAGCCCCTGTGAGGTCTATTTAGTTGACTCTATGGGCCATGTTCTCCTGTTGTCCTCAACCCCTTTGACTCCTATAATCCTTTCTCCCCTTCTTTAGCAGTAGCTGTGAGGAGAGGGGTGTCCCTGTGCTCTGCCTAATCTTTGGGTGTGGCTCTTTACACTGCTCCCATCATAGAACCTGCATGGGTCTATACTAGGTCTTCTGCATACATGCTGTGGTTGTTCATCTTAAGGTCTTTGTGGGAGCCCTAACAGTGAGAGTAGGGGTCTTTTTTCACTCTTTAGCCTGAATTTGGGACCCTTTTCCTCCTCTTGGGTTGCCTCATCTAGGCTTGATTTGAGGGTTTGTGCCTAGCCTTATTGCATCTTGGATGTCATGTTTAGTTGACACCACTGGGAGACCTGCTCCTTTCTGAAGAGAAGCAGAGGAGCAGTAAATCTGAGGAGGGGGACTAGGAGGAATGGAAGAAAGGGGGCCTTGGAAAGAGTGGAGAGTGGGAAGGCTTCAGTCAGAGTGTATTTATTGTATAAGAGAAGAATAAAGAAAGAGAAAAGAAAAAAATCAAATATCGTCTTACACCCAGCTTTGCTTTTCTTTATTCAATGTGGCTTTGGCTATTCAGGCTGATTCCAAATGAATCTAATTTTTTTCCTCGTTCTATAAAGAATGTCATTGGTACTTTGATTGAAATTGCATTTAATCTATAAACTGACATGATTAGAATGAATAGCCATTTTAACAATATTAATTCTCCCCATCGATGAACCGAGAAAATTGTTTTAATTTTTACATGCTATCTTCAACTTGTTTTCATCAGCATATTATACTTTTATTATAGAAGTCTTATGCATTCCTGGTTAGATTCATTTCAAGGTAATTTGTGTTGCTCTTGGGAGTGGGATTGATTTCTTGATTTCTTTCTCAGAAGCCTTGTTAACGGTATGTTAAATTATAGCCAGTTTTCAAATAGTGATTTTTTTTTTATAACTTGGCAACTCTATTGAAATTTTAATAGTTTCAGTAATCTGATAGAATTTTTATATGTCATCTACAAAACAGGAATAAATTTACTTCCTCGCCCCATATTTGTATGCCTTTCATTTATCTCACTTCCCTAATTGATCTGGATAAAACTTTCTGGGTTCTATTGGGAAAGAATTAGGGAAAGCAAACATCCTTTACTTGTTGCTGGTCTTAGAAGTAATGTTGTCTGCTTCTCTTTTTAGGGTGATATTGATTGAGAGTTTGATGTGCATTGTCTTTATTAAACTGAGGTACACTGTTCTAGACCTGACTTGTTTAAGGCTTTTATCACAAAGAGGTGATGGATTTTATAGAAAGCTTTCCTTGCATCTATTGAGGGAAGCGGGTAGCTTTTACTCTTTATTCTACTGGTGTGACATATTAGAGTTACTAATTTGCATATGTGGAACACTCCTTGCATCCTTGTGAATGATATTCCTGATGTGCTGTTGGATTTGATCTGTTAGTCTCATATGAAGAATTTCTGCATCTACTTTCACCAGTGATATTGGTCTTGGACTTTCTCTGTGTGGGCATGTGCTTTACTCCTTTCTCCTCTTTATAGACTTCCTGGAAGGGTAGATTATTCTTATCTCCTTTAACTACTCTTCAAAAAAATGTTTCTTAAAGCACTGCTCTTTAAAAACAATCCAAACCCCATGACTTGACTTTTAAGCTCTAGTGTGACCTAGCTAGTATTTCCTTTCAACTTCAACAGTGAGGGACACTTTGTCCCTTAGTTTTTATGCTACAATTATGTTAATCATTCTATCTCTAGCTATGATGAGCTTTCTTATCTTTCTTATCTTGAGTGACAGTCAGAACATAATTAGTGAAAAACTAGTTATAGCCAAGAATTGGAAGGATAAATAAGAGATAGTAATTGTGTGTGGGCATTCAAAACACATATACTCATCATTTCTTACTGGTTTGATAATGATGCTTATACATTCAATATCCTCACCTTTCCATGTGTGTTTATTTTAAAATGTTAATTATGTGTTACTCGGGTTATCAGAACAACATATAACCTGAATTCACATGTAGCCATCCCAAAAGCCAGCATGAACTAAGTGAATAGGGACATTTTAAAATTGCACTACATGGTTGCAGAAAAGTAAGCAACCATTCTTGGCTGGTAAAATGGGTGGGGTTATCAAAGAAGTTTATTTGTAGCTCACTTGAAGAACGGGTAGGAGCTAGAAGATACAGAATGATAATGGTTGCTGAGAGATTCCTGGCAGGAACAAGGCAAAGTGGAAATTAGAAAATGCACAGTGTGTGAAGATTTGGAAAACTGAAAAATAGGAATACTCTCACTGAGCATGGGCTCCACCATTCCTGTCCCTTCCCCCACAGCATTTAGCTGGACTTCTCAGCCCATCCTACTCAAGCTGTGACATTCATGGCCGGCAGCCTCCACCCTTCCCCTGGTGTTACCTCCTTGTTCCTTGGGAACAATACAGACACTTTCACCTTAACAACCAAGGCTGCTTCAGGGCAGTCTCACCTGGAGACCAGCAGAAACCTGCATGACCGGAAGCAGGCGACCTGCTGAGAAGAACAACCAAGGAATTCGCGGCCATTTGGGGGGCAGGGTTGTTTTCTAAAGACTATATATATTGGCTAAATAATAGTAAAGTCAGTCTCTATCAGCAACTGTCGTCTTGACTCAATTCTCTTTCGTCCCCTTCCCGTTTATCCCCAGAATTCTCTTTCAGGTATCCGGTTCTCATGTGGCCGCGGGCGGCTACACATTCCTTCCATGAACTGTGGTCCAATCACAGGGGAAACAGTAGAACCTTCCATTGAGCCCCGCTTCCTGCTGCTATGATGTGACCAGTTCCGGCCACCTCACCTTCCCCCACATGGTGAATGACACTTCTGAACAGTGAGGCAGAATAAACCTTCTCTTTCTGAGCATGCCAGGTATTTTGTCTCATAACAACAACAGCAACAACAAGAACAACAGTGTAGCTAATATGCCAGCTAAGGCAAAACAAAAAAATTAAAAACTGTTGAAATTTATTGCTATAAAGGATGAATTGGCAACCATAGCTCATTCTAAAATCTTAAGTCTGCATGTACAAAAATATAGTTGAGCCCTTAAGGGAAACATTTAAAGTAAAAATTGAATTTGGTGGGGAAAAAAAGATAGAACTTTGGCCAAGCTAATACATTCTATTTACACATACACACACACACACACACAAACACACACAAACACACACACATACACACACACACACAAACACACACAAACACATACACACAAATGCACACACACATATATACATTTATATATATAAATGGAATACATACATATATATTATTAGTTGTGTTTTTCTGGAGAATAATAACGTGTAGCCTTTTAATAATTTGGTGACTAGAAGAAGAAACTAGGTAATAAAGTACTCTAGACTACAATACATGACAAGAAGATATGGACAATGGGTGTGGGTAGATCATTCAAGAGAGGTTTGCTGGTATAAAGAAAAAATGAAAGCTAAGATGTGTGATTTGTAAATTCAAGCCAGAGTATTATTGGCTGGGGTGTTCCTTGGGTGGAAAAGTCTAAGAATATTTACAAACTGAAAACAAAAAGCAACAATGGTAATAGAGAGAGAGACAATAAACTATAAAAAGTTGTTTGGGAACTTGAAGTGAATCTAATCTCCAAGATTGAGGAGCCTCTCTGCCTTTATCAGAGAAGCTTCTGATTGTCACAAATGATGATCAACACAGAGACCCACAACTTACCAAAAGGCAGAACACAACAGACTGGAGATTGTTAAGGGTCATATATATCATACTCTATCCTCAAAGGTTCAGGGATCATTGTAGAAGAGAAAACAGAATGAAGGAAAAAGCCAGAGGTGGTAGATAAGTACGAGGGATCATTGTCTTCTGAACACAGCTGTACATATGAACTCACAGCAGCTATGACTACACACATAACACCTTGCAAACACAAATCCAAACATGGAGAAGGAATTGTACACAACTTCCACCCCTATCCAAAGAACTATTAGAAACCATTAGATATAGGGAAAGCAAAACCCTTGATATGCCATCAAGGTTCTTGTGACTGTCCATACATCCAAGAATATTTTGGCAGTACATATTGATCCTGCTGGGAGTGGTAGGGGACACAAAATGGGTGGGAAGGGAAAGAGCATGGCGGATCTAGAAAAAATTGGGGAAGGGAGGGCAAATATGATCAAAACTCATTGTACAATATATCTACATATATGTATGTGTATTAAAGTGTGTATATGTATATTATATTACATATATGTGCATTATATTACATTTATATACATATACACATATGTGTCTATATGTATATATGTAAATGTACAAATATGTATAAATATACACACACACATATATATATATATATACACTAAAAAGAAAAAGAGGTCAATCGAGAGAGAGAACAGGAGAGGGGAATGTAGGAAGAGTTAGAGAGAGGAAAGACAGGGGAAAATATGTAATTATATTTTAACTTAAAAACTTAAAGTTCCACTGCTTCTACATCATCTAGATAATTCACTGAACATGAAGAAGTCAAGCTGGTACCTACCTATAATCCTTCATCCCTACTGACTAATGTTCGTGGTACTAGACGTACTCTGTATACTGCTGAAGGAGAAAGATAGCCATCATGCCAACTATAAACCCCTCAATCTTCAGTGGTGACCTGGCTGCAAGACAGGCTGACACAGTAGTATCACAAAGATTGTAGGAGTAACCAACCAATATCTGATTCGATCTAAGGCCCACTCTATGAAATAGAGCCCACACTTGACCCTGATCAGATAGGTGAGAACCTAAGACAAGATAGGCCAGGACCTAGAGGAAGACCAAACCTTATCATTCTGCAAAAGGAATATAGCAATAAAATGCCTAAAATCACTCCTAATGGAATTCTGCTATACTAGTAGATGTATGTGTCATGCTTACCCAGAGAAGCTTTATCCTACAGTAAATGGAAACAAATAGAGGCCCACAACTGGACACTATGCAGACAGTAACAGTCCTAAATGGGATATCTCATTCTGATCCCACCCCCTCAGAGCTCAGAGAACTCTGAGGTAGAAGATTTTAAGAATTTCATGAATTCATTGTTTCTAATGGCTGAATAGTACTCCATTCTTAGGCAAATGGATGGAGCTGGAGAACATCATACTACGCGAGGTAACCCAGACTCAAAAGATGAATCATGGTATGCACTCACTAATAAGTGGATATTAACCTAGAAAACTGGAATACCCAAAACAATCCACACATCAAATGAGATATAAGAAGAACGGAGGAATGGCCCCTTGTTCTGAAAGACTCAGTGAAGCAGTATAGGACAAAACCAGAACAGGGAAGTGGGAAGGGTTAGGTGGGAAAACGGGGAGGGAAGGGGGCTGATGGAACTTTTGGGACGTGGGGGTCTAGAAAAGGAAAAATCATTTGAAATGTAAATAAAAAATATATCGAATAAAAAAACATCATTATAAAAAGAAAAAAAAGAAACCAAAAAAAAAAAAAAAGAAGAAGAAGAAGAAGATTGTAAGAGTCGGAGGGGATAGAGAGACCAAGGAATTAAGGCCTTCCAAACAGCACAACTAACAAACATATGAGCTCACAGAGACTGACAGCGTGCACCCTCCCTGCATGGGTCTAAGCCAGGCTGGGTCCTAGTGCTGAGAACAGAAGTAGAGACAAGCACCTGTCCCTAACCCAGAAACTATCTCCAACTGATCATGAAGGAAAAAATCAATTTCTTTCCAGTGGAGTCTCACTGGGTATCCAAAGCACCCTTAAAGACAGACCCTATACATAGCAATAGCTGGCCAAAATAAAATAAACTCAATAACATTTTCAAATGTTCCTTGTCTCATAATGCTTTGTCTGACATTTTTATTAATTTTCTTTTTATTGTGTTTGTCTTATAGATTTTTGCATACGTATTATGATTTCTGGTGTTATGTTTTTGTGTGAATCGTGTGTGTGCAAATGTGTTTCTCTTGTGTCTTCATGTATTTCTTGTGCTTTGGTGGGAAGGGAGCTCTCTTTTCTCCTGGTAGCTTTTTTGCTTCGTCCCTTTTCTATTACATTTGTTTTAATTTTATCTTATTTTATTTTTATCTTATTTTTACCATTTTTATATGTCTGTTCTTATTCTAATGAGACTGAGAAAGGAGAGGTACAGATTTGGGATGATGGAGAGTCCAGGAGGATCTGGAAGGAGACTGCGGGAGGGGAAACTATAATCATAATATATTGTATAGAAAAAAATCTGTTTTCCATAAAAGAAAAAAATGTTCCACTGCTTCCAATCAACAACAGCTCTTGGTAACCAGCTCCTAGCTTGACATGCATCAGGACCCTAGTAACTCTATGCTACACATACCACTGGGAATTTAGAGGATATATCATAGTCCAGTACAGGAACAGAAGGTAAAGGCCAGTAAAACAAAACTCAGGTTAAGCTGTTAAAATAAAGGAGAGGGCGGGGACCAGAGAAGGTTTCAGAGAAGAAGGTCTTGGATTATTGCTTGACTGACATTAAGTAAGTCTCCCGACTGGTGAGATATTTGGGGGAGGGTAATTCCGCAGAAGGAAAGGCACGCACAAAGGCACTGTGGTGTGAAACCTGAAGACCTCTTTAGGAAACTGTAAGCAGTGCTCGTGGGAGTGGGAAGCAGGAAGTTTATAGGAGAGTACTAGTGAGGTAAGAACAGACAGGAAGCAGAGTCACCCACCGGAAGTACTGCTCCACAGAAGCTCTTAGAGGAGACGGCTGCCTTTGGGTAGCCCGTGGGTCATAGCTCTTTTAAGATCTAAGCATCTGAGAGGGGAAGAAAAAAATAAATAAAGCAGAGTGGAACTTCTCTATAAACATCCCGAAGCTCAGAGACTCGGCTACTATTACAGTTTAGATGTAAGATCCTGCCCTAGCCAAAATACCCATCTTTTGCTTTTAAAAAGTAGTTGAACGCGGGATAGAAGAGGCTGTGTGGTGCTTAAAAGCACTAGCTGTTCTTGCAGAGGGTTAGAGTTCAGTTCCAGCACACACATCCTCAACTTATAACCACCTATAGCTCCAGCTTCAAGAGATCTGACGTTCTCCTCTAGCCTTTGTGACCACAAAGGCCTTCAAATACATGTACACTTTCACAGTCACACACAGAGGCACAAACATTTTATCCATTATATAAATATAACTATATATCATATATAACTTACATATATGTAATTTAAAATAATAATAAAATAGAAGGGAGGAATACAACAAATAGAGGAGTCATAGGACCCAGTTTCTGAGTTAGAACAATAAGCCAGTCCACACTGTGGATTAGAATCAGACAAGGCTGGTGGAAGAATGTGGCATTACCTGGACTAACGAAACTGCCTGCCAAGAGATTATCAAAAGAGATAAGAGGGAGTCAAACCAGCAAACATTTAAAGGAAGCATTGGTTCCAGCCAATGAGAGGTAGAGAAGTCAATGAGATTTTATGTTGGTTTTTCAAGGTAAAACCTGAAAAGCAAAGATAAATTAGTTAGACAATTACTGTCAGGATAAATAGAAAACTATCTGGAAGTCACACACAGTTAAACTGTTAAACTTTTAAACACCAGGAAAAAATTCCAGATGGGTTAATATTTAAAGGTAAAATAAGCAAAAAAAGTAGTGGGAGAAAATATAGAAAAGATGTATATAATCTTGGGATTAACAAGAAAAGCAGAAACATCAAAAGGAAGCAGGGAAGATTTACCTACCACCCTGGGCTAACAAGGAGGAAATGGAAGGACACTCATCAACTCCTGCTAGGTTCCAATGGTGCACACAGGTGAAGCCACGAGGACCTGTCATACAATCCCATGCCCTACATACATGAGTCTACACATAGCACACATACGGCTTAGCACTCAGCATGGCGGCACACCCCTGCAGTGGCATACTTGCAGGGGCAGAGGAAAGACAGTAGCAAGGGATAGCCCAGCCTACATAATACTCTGTCTCAAACAATGAAACAAAACAATGCTTATTCTTCATGCAATTCGGTTTTTAAAAGGGGGAGGGGCAGAGAGCCGCTTAGCAGGTAAAGGCACTTACACTGCAGAAGTCGTATGACTTCAGCTTGAGACCCTGAATCCGCATAAACATACTAAGAGAAACAACTCCACAAAACTGTCCTGTGACCTCCACACACGTGCTGCAGCATGCATGTACTCTTCTATCATATGCATTATATACACATACACATATACATACAATACACATACACATACATATATACATAATTAATAAAGTGTTTTTTCTTAAGCAAAACCAAAAAAGATTTAACTCCATGTAAATAGATTTCGCAGGTAAAAATTATCTAAAAGAAAAAATGTCTGAAAGTAAAAACAAAAATATTTACATTGCAGGCAATCCACAAACAGAGTTCTACCTGTGTTACCGTTAAATGTCAGCAAAATTAACTGGGCAATAAGTCTCCCAAGAGTAAAATAAACGAAGAACATTAATAGGCATGTCTCTGGAGGCAAAAATTGCCCAGTCTCACTAACAATTTAAGAAACACAAATAAGTAAGATACTATTTCTTCTGAGTCAAGTTGACAGAGTTTTTAGCTCCTTAAGTTATAGGAAAATATATGCCCATCCACACTTCTTATGGAAAAATAAATGAAGAGAAAATGTCTGGAGAACAATTATATAAAAAGCAAGAAGCACATAAGTCAGGCTCTGCTTCTAGACGAGTATCTAATAGAAACGACCCCGAGTCACCCGCCAGGGGTACACAATAATTTTTTACATAGCTAAAAGTTTAAATTTGATTGAATAAATGAATGCACTCTCATCATAAGAGCATTGTATTCTAAACTTGTGTTGGTGGAGAATATTTAGTAGGAAGGAAAGACATTTAGACTAGGGTTTTTAAAAGAGGGAAAAAATGAGTATAAAGTCGTACCATCAATCAAGAAAACATAGGTTGGCTGAGATGTTAATTTAAATTAGCATTCACTTGCATGGAGGCAGACTGTTAGTAGTGGTGACAATCTTAGAAATAACAACAGAAAAAAAAAAAACGCACAGCAACAAAGCAAGCAGGAGGTTGACCCTCACATTAATAACAAAATTTAAAGAGTTGGATTTCTGCAAACCTTCCACTGCTGTGAGGTGACAGGCCTGGTGACACTCACCCGCGGAATACTCCCTCACTTCAGCGGCTTCCACCCAGTCCTTCTCCCTTCCCTAAACTCTGACTCAGAGGACACAGGAAAACTGCCTGCCCTTTGACACAGAAGGGAAGAAGGAAGAAAGTGACTTGGGCTGTGACTACTACGCTCTCCTGAAGACCTCCCAAGTTCTCTGGGAGTGACACATACAGAAGAATATGGGGAAATACTGACCCAGATCTATGCACTGGGAGAGCTGTGGTGACAGCCCTGGTGTAATTGAACACAGGATACTCAAGCACCTTTTAGTGCCTTCTCTATCTCTTAAGGCACGGTGATTACTAAGAATACAAGTTTGTAGGAAACAGACCAAGTGGCAGGCTCTCATTCATTTCCAATACAATGTTTCATTCCCAAAGAACCATATGGAGTCTCTGAAGATCTAAAAATAACACATGGGTAAGTTCAACAATCAAAAAAAAAAAATCATACTTAAAACCGTCTAGAACAGCATCTCTGCTAACCCATATTTTATTCTTGTATTTTTACCTGGTGCTTACAACCAGTGATATTTACGTGTGTCACTGGGGAAGGCATGTTTCTATTGAACTTACACTTCCAGGTCAGTTATCTTTGTAGTTGTTAATTCCTTTGCTCCTGCAGCTGTGCATTCTAAACTGTACACCTGAGATCATTGAGAAGTACTAACTCTATACTGAAAGTAATTTAATGGGGCAAGAGTGAGAATAGCTTTCTGAAATGAGAGTAGGGGGAGAAAACATAAACACCCACACAGGCCATTGTGTATTTAACAATGGACGTTATCTCAAAGGTCACAGACTGGGGTAGGAACTGTGCTATTTGCCAATGGTGGAGAAGGAAAAATCCCAAAGATACATAAAGCTCACTCTAAATATTTGCCACTCTATTTTACTTAAGACCGGAGGGCATTAGCAGGGGTGAGCTGAGAACACAGAAGTCTCCAGGCTACAGGATCCAGTTTCCTTAGTCAACAGCAAATACTTAAGCTAACAGTGCCTAAGGGTTTCAGAAGAACGGCAGGACTCTTCCGTATCACCGAGAGGTACCTATGTTACTAAGCACAATCCTTTGGGGATATGGATTTTTAATTTATTACACTCTATGCCAGCTCAGTTATTTTAGCCGGTTTCCATCATGATGTTATTTACTATCATTTCTTTGTGGTCTCATTCATAAAACTCACTTTATTCTATTCTGCTGACGTTTACAGTCACTTCAGAGAGGAGGAAATAACAAAAGGTATTTTGTAAGGAGAAAATGAAATTATTAGCCAGTTTCAGAAGCTTAGGGTTGATGGAAGGCACCGTATACATTAAGTATATCTGACTTCTCTTCATACTCAGAAATTCCAAGAATGATTATTTTAGAGCAAAGTCATCCACTTACTAGAATAATACAGAACAAACCATAGTGTTATAAGATCTGACGGTATCTCTGGGAACAGAATTATTAGTTCATAAATTTAAGGCAGACACATAGGCACCTGATCCACAAAAAAAACGTTCATTTTACTCTACAGAGAAAAAAAAAACCCTTCAATAATATTTTGACAATACACACACACACACACACACACACATACACTCACATACATCCTTGCAATTACACCAGTCAGAGGCTTAGGCTGTGTGAGCAGGTTTTTATATATTCAGACAAAAAAAAACCATGCACTTTCATTCTGAGGATGCTCGCTGGGCTTCTCCCTCCCCCCAGCCACAAACACACTTCCCTCCTGCATGTCTTCTCTCGCTTACCTTGAGCAGAAAAATCTGGAAAGGGAGACCTGCTTCTGTGAGCCAGCATCAGAATGTGGCCAGGGGAAATGAAATCTCAGTTCCTGCCAACAATAGAAATCTTCGACATTCGATAGCAGGAAAATACAGGGAGCTGACACCCCATCTAATCTCAGGGCTTTCATACCAGATATTTTAATGAAAACAATCCAAGCCCCTGACGCAACAGAAGGTGGCCTTTGCACAATGTTTAGTTTCTAGTGTCTCCAAAACGTATCTGATATTTATTTATGATCCAACTATATTAAGCCTGAAATGGAAAAGCATCTAAAATTTCCAAAGTGCTTACATAAAACTGCCTGTATAATTATTAGCAAGGAAGTTAGCGGAAAACACATTGAAGTCCAACTTACGTGTCTGGTTATTGTGTGCCTTCCCCGTGCCTGCCCTTGAATCATGAAAGTTTC
This sequence comes from Apodemus sylvaticus, assembly GCF_947179515.1. Classification (NCBI taxonomy): domain Eukaryota; kingdom Metazoa; phylum Chordata; class Mammalia; order Rodentia; family Muridae; genus Apodemus; species Apodemus sylvaticus. Next base: position 52,127,571 of record NC_067487.1, read on the forward strand.
TTGAAAGTTTTTAATGCAGAAATCATGAATGTGTCTGTCAAAAATCTCTCTGGATCCAGTTTTTACAAAACGTCTGGAAAGACTGCTAGGAAAGTTTGTGCAAAGTCTCAGATTTAAAAACAGATAATTCAACATCAAAGATCCCATGTGACAGTCAATAAGGGGGCTTTCTTGGTGTGAAAAAAAAAGCAGGTTTCTTGTAAGTAGGATTGAAAAGTGAGAAGCCATTATTGACACCAATTATAATAAATGAACAAAACCTCCAAAATCATAACAGTGTTGGGTGTACAATTGGATGTACAGTTGAGTTGTTGACCAAAAGGGTCCCATGGAAATCCCCAATGCTGAGAGCTGCTGAGCTAATAGATTGCTCTATGCAAATGGACAGCAAGGCCCCATTGTTGAAGACAACACACAATACAGCTCAAGAAACATGGAGCTGTCAAGCTAGTCCCACCATAAAGCTACCACTCTTTTCTTTGGTCTGGGAAGGTCCTGTGCAGTCCACCAAAAAAAAAGAAACATAATGCTAACCCAACCATAAAACCTTCGATCTATGATGATGTGCTACCTGCAAAACAGGCTAGGGCAATGGTGGCACAAACTTGGGGAGTAACCAAAATGTGTGATTTGACATAAGGCCCACTAGAGATAAAACCCATACCTGACACTGCTTGGGTGACCAAGAACCAGAGGCTAGGTAGCCCAGACACCTGGGGTAAAACCAAATACTTTTGGTTAAAAAAAAAAAAGTGTAAAATGACTCCTAAAAATATTCTGCTATACATAGATCAGAGCCTTATTCATCTATGTCTAGCAAAATATTCTCATCATCAGAGAAGCCTTTTCCCACAGCAGATAAAAACAAATACAGAGACCCATGGGCAGTTATTACTCAGAGAGAGACCTTGGAACAAACGGATCTAAATGGGATGTCTCCATCAAATCCCTCCCATTAGAGCTCAGGGATCCCACAGAAGAGAATGTGGAAGACTAGAACAAGAGAGGATGGAGGACACCAGGAGAACAAAGCTCTCTAAGTTACTCGTGCAAAACTCGTGTGAACTCAGAGAATAGAGCAGCACGCAGAGAGCTGAGCTGAGTCTACACCAGGTTCTCTCTCTGCATATGGCTTTCAGTTTAGTATTTTCGCAGGACTGAATCTGTGGACCTGTGGCCCCTGATTCTACTGCCTTCGCCTGGGGCTCGATTCCTTCTGTTGGCTTTGTTCAACTCTGATGTGTCGCGCCGCTCTTTGTTTCATCTTTACTTAGTTCCATTTTGTTATGTTTGGTTGTTATCTCTTGGAAGCCTGAGGCTTTTTTTTCCCAATGAGAGACAGAAAAGTGGGTCTGGATAGAAGGGGAGCTGGGGAGGAACTGGGGGAAGTAGAGGGGAACTGTGATCAATCAGGATATACTGTATGTGAAAATAAATGAATTTTTTAATAAAGGGGGAAAATAAAATAAAATAATGAAATTCTATTGAAGTGCACTCTAAACAATTGCTCCATACACCATAAAATTATCATATTCAGCTTGTCAACTTGACAACATTATTTTTGTGTGTATCAAAACAATTTTTGCATTGTGATCAAGGCTGCTATAATAGTATTTATATTAACTGCATTTTACTATTTTTCTAATATTTTTACCATTTTTTTTTGTTTTGTTTTTTGAGACATGGTTTCTCTGTGTGGCCCTGGCTGTCCTGGAACTCACTCTGTAGACCAGGCTGGCCTTGAACTCAGAAATCCTCCTGCCTCTGCTTCCCAAGTGCTGGCATTAAAGACATGTGCCACCCCTGCCTGGCCCAAAATTTTATATAAGCTCTGATCCAAGTTAATTACGCTATGTAATTATGTAATCAATCCATCCCTAGACTATTTTGCACCAAGTGAATCTCATAACAAGATAATGAGGGTCATTTAATTTATATGGCCGGAAAGGGAAGAATGGGAAGTCTGAGAAAACCATTTAAAAGGATAAATTTAAAATTCAGTTACTTTGTGGTGTAGTTAAATGAGAACACAGGTTGAGGCCTGAAAACTGCATCTAAAACTGGTATCATACACACCAAAACAAAACAAAACAAAAAAAGGTGAGAGAACTTAACTCCAATTTTATCTAATGTCTCCTTACACTGATTTTATTTCCTATACTACAAAATTCCAATCTAGGTATAAAGTTCATTGATCTGGTAAAATTGAGTTATGAAAAAGCATCCTTATACATAGTATCTATCTTCATCTGGAGGCTATTATTCTGACTGTAACATACAGATATGGATTTTCCATGTCTCTCAATAACTAGAGAATTTTATCCTTTAGCAAGTCATGATAGATCTCTTACATTATCAATCCCTAGGAGGAATAAAAGGTTGATTTGACTAAAATCTGGTGTAAATGGTGTTTAAACCACTCTACTCCTAAAAGGGCAAAACTTCCAAAATAAATAGAGTTCAGTTTCAGATGCCAAAAGAAAAGTTCCCTTTCATCTCTAATTCCACTGAACCAAAACGGAGGACAGGATCAAATGCACTCTTAGGTCTGTAATATTTTGCAGTGTTACTGATAAAAGCATCTTTTAAAATAATAGTTCTATTAATTCTTTGAGAATGGCATACAATGCATTTTGATCTTACTCACTTCCCTTCCCCAACTTGTTTCAGATCGACCTCCCTACACACCCAGCTTCATCTCCCCCTCTCCCTCTCCCTTGCCTTCCCCTTCTCTCCCTTCTTCCAGACTTCAGTGCCTCCCTCTCTCCCCCACTGCTCTTCTCCCTCCCCCTTCCCCTCTCTCTCCATGAAATCTAATTGCTGCTGCCCCAAAACATCTGGAAGTGGGCCCAACCCTGGAGTGTGGTCCACAAGGGGTCACACAATTAAATTAACTTTTGTTCTCCCAGTAGTTATTAAACACGTATAGCTCCTTGCCCATGGAGGAGATCTCTTGCTTTCCTGCCTCCCTCCATGGTAGGAATTTTGTCAAGCTTGATCTTTTACAAGTCTTGTGGATGCTGTCACAATGATTGTTAATTTATTTATATATATAACTATCCTGTTGTGTCCAGAGGACTGTTTTCTTGTAGTTATCTACCAACTCTCGTTTTGCATTCTCTCTTCCTTGAAGATCCCTGAGCTTGTCATGAAGGATGTGATAAAGACATTCTATTTAAAACTAGGCATTTCATAGTCTCTTATTCTCTGCATGTGAAGCAATTTTGACTTCTTATGTTAATGCTCATCTACTACAAGAAGCTTCTCTGATGAGGGCTGAGAGACACATGGATCTCTGGGTATAGCAAGATGTTATTGTGAGTCATTTTATTGGTAAGTCCATTTATTAAAATATTAGTAGGTTTTCCTCTAAGGCCAATGATGTTCTTAGCCTCATTGACCATATGAGTTCCATCTCATGGAACCCAATCAGAGGGTAGTCACTCTCATAATGTTCTGCCAATGCTGCACCAGTGGGTATGTCTTGCCAGGACAGTCATCATTGTATCTCCTAAGGCTAGCAGTTGTTTAATACAAAAGATTCCCTTCATCCTCCAGTAACATGCATAATACCTTCCACCACTATGAATGTTAACCAATAGAGATAAAGCTTCCAGGTCCCACGTGACTTCTCTATTTGACTCAAGGATGTGGTGTCTTGTTTGCTGTGAAATTATGTCTTCTAGTAACTTCAGAAGCTACACCTGTAAAGTCTGTCCAACATGATTTCTCAAATGAGAATTGAACAATGATGACAACAATGGACAGGACAAGCTGGATGAGAGGAAGCCCACTAGGCAATAATGCTACACACAAGGAACTATAGACAATGAAGGATAGCTGGGAGTGGAGAGGTACTCTTCCCCATGGAAGAGCACACGAATTGGTTGTCTATTGCCAAGTGATCAGACCTGAAAACATACATATAAGTAAAGTTATTTTGAACAAACAGTTCATATTTAGGAAATATAATATATATGCGAGTTCTGGAGGAAGATCAAGAGCAGTGGCAATAGCTTACAATATTTGGGAGTCTATAGGAACCCAGTGGCCAATAACTCAAAAACAGGTAATTTACTCCTCATACTGGGTCTTTATTTGCTAGCATTTGGTATCTAGTTTGAGTGCCCTTCTGCCAGTACTACTGACCAGGAAACATACATGATGTCTTGCTTGCTGAAATAAATGTTGCACTAAAGCAAGATGAAATGGACATTATTGTAAAATATTGTTTACAATAATCAGGAATTCCTCTAAACAATATCCAAAGCCTAGATAGGTGATCAAACAGGGTTTGGGAGGAGTATCTATTAAGGCCAAAATAAAGTTTAAATGATTGCATTGTAAAGTTCAACAGTAAAAATCATAGTTATATTTCTTATTCTTTCTCTTAAAAAGGTTAACAAGCAGTTAACTGAGAAAGAAGAAGAAATAACCTCAGAATATGGATGTGATACAATGATGAATATTCAGCTCCTGGGCTTTTATACATACCTAAGAAAATAAAAAATACTACTTGTTCAAAAGCCCAGAATTTTCTTCTTCTTAATTAAGTAAGTGCCCTCTCATCGCCAATGCAATCAATCACATTGAGTAACATTTTCAACCAAACTTGGAAAAAAAAAAAAAAGAGGCTAGAGCACAGATCCTTGATTGAACTCCATCCATCCTCCAAGAACCAAACGCAGAGCCTTTTCTCTGCATCCATGGATGGGTGTGGCCAGCCAATCCACTAGCCAACAACAGACAGACACACAGTTGCTCATCCTCAGTGAGCAGTGCATATTTTCCCTACATTCCCAGCCTCCACAAATATCCCATCAACCAAATGAAAAGCCTAGGTAAAGAAGACTGACCTTGTCATTGGAGAGTTTAAATTTTGGTATGGGAGAAACATTTGCACGCCAAATTTCTATAACATTAAAAAAAATGTAATGACAACTATAAATTTGGTTAAAAAGAAAAGTCACACAATTATAGAATTCCAGAAGCAACAACAGCTACATCATGAAAGAAAAAAAGATTTGTGAACATTTTAATAATCACTCTTGGAAATATCCCAGATTTTAAACAGATCTGAGAAAACCAAAGCATTATAGCTAAAGGTGAAAAAAATCGACATTTAAAAAATGAATTTAAACTATCTCTGTTATGTTTTACTTTAACTACACATACCACAAAATACCACTAGAAAAATCCACATGAAAGAGCCAAATTTCATGAATAAAACATTGTCTTTACTCTATAAGAGAGGTAATTTCCAATAACCAATAACCATTAGATGAAAAGAAGAAGGGAAGAAATATCACTTTATTAGACATGGACACTCTCAAATTACCCTTAAGATTCAAAGTCACATTTTATTTTTTTCAATTAACACTCTAAACATGAATGGCAAGGTGCCTCTTACCTTTGCTGTTTGATGATCCATCTCACTGAAGCTCAATCCTGTTACAGCCAAATCGGGAGAAAATGAGGCATCTGTTCTAAACCACATATAGCTTGTCTCTTCAAGCAGAAAGTTCACTAAATTCTCCTAGACTAGGAAGAAACTGGCATGTTTGCTCAGGCACATCGGAGGATTTAATTGCAAAGCTGGGAATTATTCCACAGATGTGAATAGATATCTAATTTATGTCACAAAGGAGAGATTATACTCTCAGGAGCGGTTATTTACATAGTCATTTCCCTAACTAGATTTCCACACACATGAGGATTTCAAGTCAGGAAAGTGTTGCCAAAAATGCTTCACCACGCCGACCAAGAGGAGAACATAAATGTCTTGTTAGCTGTAAATAATGATAAAAAGATCTTCGGGAATATAATTACAGCTGGCTTTTACTGGAGTTTTAAGTATATATTAGCCCAAGTAAATGGCAGCATATTAATCTTAATTAATCAAATAAAATAGGTTTGTTATGCGTGTTTCTATAAGTTTCAAAATAAGCTAAGGCAAAGGGAAAGATCACTTCTATTTTTCCTTCAAAATTCTTTTTCCTACTATAAAATCCACAAACCATTCTCTTCCGTGTAGGTTGATGTAAGCACTTCTGTCCTCTCCACACATGTGCACTGTTTCCCACAGTAACTTTTCTGAACTTCTTATATAGAGTGTTCACTAGAAATGTTTATGCTGATCTTCTGTAAAAAATGATTTATCAGGACATTTGCAACATTTTATTTTTCTCCCCTACTCTTTCTATAACTCGTCGTAGCTTATTATCTTTACCTATAGTTCTTTAGAAGCTATTCTGACAGCAAAGAGTATTGGACAGGAAGTCAGAAATATGAAGGCTGCCATGTCACTGGGCAGGTTATGTCATATTACTGGATCTATCTGGACCTTTCACCTCGGGCTCAAACGAGAAGCACCCTGCTATGTGATCAGCCACTTTCTATGCTCCTAACAAGAATGAAACTAACTGAAACTTTGGCTTTTTTAATAGGAAAAAAAGATAGATAGGAAAAGAGCCATTTAGATATCACTCGTCATCTGAAAAAAAAAAGAGTTGATCTTTCCCTTGGTGGGTAGAAAGTCAGAAAACTGCAAAGAACACAGATGTGAAGAAAGAGATGGAGGTGGAAAAGACAGAGAGCCGAGAGAGAAGGGAGGAAAGAGAAGAATGAAGAGAGGAAAACAAGTACCCAGCAGAGTCAGGGTGCTAATCAGGAAAAAAGCATTTAAAAAAAGAGAGGAGACACTACAGTTTGGGGGCAGAGATAGGGACCATGTCTCTGTTTTGGAAATTGTCTTATCCAGTTTCGCTTCCTCCCTCTTTGTGTGGGGAACCACAGGGCTGCCTCTCATGATTAACATGTGCACTGCTCAGTAGCCTTCCGTTAGCTTTATGGGTCTCAGAACAAGTGGTGACCTTTGATTCATATCCAAATGTTATTATTTAATCCTGTGCATCAGTTGTCACAAAGCATGGAGATTGCTGTGATGGGTAACCTGCAGGAACGTAATATAACTGTAACAAGCCCAGTGATCTCTCGATTGACTAAGCAAAAGTAGAAAGAGCTTCAAGTCTCCATGACCTCATCACTCGTACATCTCACACGTTTCAAATTCTCCCACACTCTTCCAGCCAACCAGTTCTGTGGACCTAAAACTCATGGTCGGGTTTACTTTAGCAACAACCCCATGCTACAGTACCAATTTTCTGAATTATTTGCTTTTCTTATTGCTTGAACAAAATATAAGATGGAAACAACTTAGAGGAAGGGTTTCCTTGGGGGTCACATGTCCACAACAATGGAAGCAAGCTGCCTGAGACTCCATTGGTTCTAGCAGGAGCTTCCAATGTGACCTACCGCATTCTGATAGATCTGGAAATAGAGACTTCATCTAGAATGCACTAGAACCACCCATATATCCCTAAATCTCCAAGGTACCTAACCCATCGTCCAACAGTTTCCATAATCTCCAAATACAGCACCACCTTGGGACCAACTGTTCAACACGAAGGCCTGTGGGGATGTTTCACATTCATACTCTTGTGTCTTTTCTCCTGAATATAGGCTTTTAAGTATTACTTGTAAGTATTCAAGCAGAAAATTTAAAGAGAATTTTTATGTGGTAAAAAAGGAGGTCTAATAACCATACAACACAAAAAATTGTTCACATGTACCTTTGGCAAACCAACAATAACTACAGGTGTTTTGTTGCTATTTCATCCTAGAAAAAAATCAAAATACTGGTACAGCAAAATGGTAACCTTAAATTCTTCGTAAAGATTTACAAAGTGCAAAATTATTTTCTATTATGGTTCACTAGACCACAGATAACAACAGTTTAAACAATGGTGTTTTTATCATAGAAAAATCAGATCAAGAGGAAGTCTAACACTGTTAGAGTAAGAACAGGAACAGATAGAGTAATAAATGCTTCTTTTCTTTTTTACTTTAAGACAGGGTCTCATTGAATGACCTTGGCCAAACTAGAATTTGTTACTTAGATCAGACTGGTCTCAAACACAGAGATTTGCCTGCTTCTGCCTCCCAAGTACTAGAATTCAATGTATGTGCCATCATGCCTGGCCAACAGCTACATTATAAAGAGGTATGTAGATCATTTGGACCTTGAAGATCCTACATAATAAAACAAAAGATGGAAAGAGGGATAAAATATAACCTGTGAAATCTCTTAAGCTTTGAACATGCACCAAGAATTAACTCAATAAGAGGTTAAGTAACCTTTTCTTAGCTAACTACAGCCCTCATTTTATTAGAATGTATTCGCAAACCTAGTATGCAAGGAAAGAAACTAATTCACAAGAAAACAGAAAATTTCAGAGTCTATGAAAGAATAACAGCAACTATCACAAATGCAGGAAGAAACACTCTGGAAAACCATCATACCACATTCATATGCTATTGGCATTCACAAGAAATTGCAGTTGTAATCCACCACTGTTCCACCTGTAGACTAGGGGAAGAGCTCAATGATCAAATGAAGTCTTTTCACTCAATGCTACATGCTTCAAAACCCAGAGAATAAACTGATTTTTTTAAAAATAGTTTGCCTCTGAAAAGTTTGAAATGTTAGCTCATCCCTGAAATTTTTGGAGCCAAGGTCTCTAGGTGATACCTCCCACTCTTACCTTGTTTTAAATTTCAGATCCATCTTGCAATGTAAGTGGACTTGCAGGAAGTTGTGAGTAAAATACAAAGTACCACAAGCCTACTTTGTTTATTTTTATTTTTTATTAGATATTTGTCTTTTTATTAGATATTTTCTTTATTTACATTTCAAATGTTATCCCCTTTCCTCATTACCCCTTTGAAAACCCCCATCCCATCCCCACTTCCCCTGCTTACCACACCCCTTGCCCTCTTTCCTGACCTGGTGTTCCCCTATACCGGGGCATCAAGCCTTCACAGCACCAATGGCTCCTCCTCTCATTGTTGTCTGAAAAGGCTATCCTCTGCTACATATGTAGCTGGAGCCATGGGTCCCTCCATGTGTACCCTTTGGTTGGAGGTTTGGTCCCTGGGAGCTCTGGGGGTACTGGTTGGTACATATTATTGTTCCTCCTATGGGGCTACAAACTTCTTCAGCTCCTTGGGTCCTTTCTCTAGCTCCTCCATTGGAGACAATATGTTCAGACTATTGGCTGACTGTGAGCCATGGGTATTTTGATCCACCTTCTATGAAGAATCAAACACAAACCTACTTTCAAAGAATAATCAAAGAGTTTGGGAGGCTGTTTGTATCTAAGAAAAGATTCATTCTCTGCTTCTTCTTCCTTACTTTCAGGCTATAAGACCATGGGGGTCAAGAATGAACTAAAGCCAAAAGCCGTATTTAGCAGTAAGCCTTCCTGTAACATCTCACATTGAGAGGAATTATTCCTGTAGCAACATAAATCTACCCTATTAACAAAAATGTTCTGTGCTGTTATTTCCCTCTACATACTGCCAAAAGTTTTCTTATATTGTTGTATTTATATCTAATGAGGATCAATTATCTAGTAGAATAAATAGTCTGCCATTTACCAATAGACTGGTAACTATTATCAGCAAAACTGATCACCTGTCCAAGTTAATTAACACTGTAAACAGGCCCTCTTGAGAACACACTACTCTTTGGCTTGTAGAAAGACCTTCAACAGAACACACAATGCTTTTGAAAATGGTGCCACCCTAACAGTGATATTCAAGCTTCTTGAACTACCACATGTATACTATACAGGTATTAGCCACCCCACTGGGAAAGCCACTCTCTTTGAACAAAGTACAAGGAATTTATAAAATAAAGAAAAATCTTGAGGTAACAGGCTCCAGCATAGGTCAACAGACAGACTTTTTCAAAGAAGTAAAACTATATTACAAAGCAGCACAAGGGTTCAATCAGATAGCAAGACTCCCTTTCTAGTTTCTCTCTTAGGTCTAGAAGTCTCATCCTGCCAAAAGTTTTCCTGAGAACATTAATTAAAAGGCCGAAGACTTGACCTAAATATCAAAAGAAATCACTTGAAAGAATGTAACTATAAACTCATCCTTCTCTGTTTCCTCCAGAACATGTGCCTTGTGAAGGCTACTTAGGAGTGGTTTAAGTGGCAGCTTTATCCTCAACAATTGATGTGAATCTGGATCAGTGCTTCCAGATGCACATCAGACTGGCCTGTGACATCAAAAAGGCAGGTAACCCTTGAAATCCAAGAAAGAACTCCAGGATGCAAGGCAGAAAGAGTGAGTTCCCTAGTAATACATCCTGGTCCTAATGTTCAGTTTCTAGGAAGAAGTGGCTTAGCTATTCTCTGTACCTAAATAACACCTGTAAAGTGGGGTTTCTTTCAGAAATGAACACTTCAAAATGGGAAAGTGTGATACAGTGGTGCTCAACAGTTCCACATGCTGTAAATATGCATGAAAAAGAATTACCTACTTTGAACCTTTCAGGGCAATCCACTTGTTTATTCCGCTAAAGTATATAGTTGTACATTGAATGTGCATCAGGTCTTTCAGTGAACACTTGGAAGAACCACTAAAGCTATGCACTGTCCGGTCACTGCTGGATATTTCTTTTTCTTTTCAAATCACCTCTCTTCTAGAGCAGTTTCCTTTTGGAAAATAGTTAAGAGTGTGTGTCATGTTTGCCTGCTTCAACTGTAACTACTCACAGCATTTTGGAATGAAACCCACTCCCTGGGCTTTATTACGCATAAAAATTCCCACCGTTGGTGTCCTTTCAAGATGCAGAAGTCAGCACGGACTCCAAGAAATGTTCTCTTTAGCTTTGATAAAAGAGAATTAAAATATATCTGGACTTCATCAAGCCTGGCTTCAGGCTCTTGTGGGAGGCTGCAGTTGGTAGAAAGAAATTAAATTATTAAGAAGGGAAGTTTCCAGTAGTCAAAGGAGAAATGTAGCCATGAGATTTACACAAAGATCATGAGTATAAATGTACACCTGGATCTCTATGTCTATTCTGCAATATAAATGCACCCTTCCTTATTCTGTGGTCACTGCAAACCAAAATACCTAGATGGTGGTTCTGCTCAACTGAGCCCCTTGCTACAATAAAATAAAGGCAGACTAAGTTTATGCAAAGTTTGAAAGTGCAGAGTACTTTATTGGAGATAAATAATCATCCCAAAGGAGTCTGGGTCGATGCAAGTTTTATTGGTTACAAATCAGCAATTCTGTGAGCATTCGCAGGATTCTATTTACACTACTAATCTTGGGCAGTCACATACTAAAGTACCAATGAGAATAAGAAAAGCACAACCTTTCATACAGTTATGGTATAAATACTAATTCCCATCCCCTGCAAAAATGAGGTTCACTGGCTTTTTAAGACTGGGTCACCAGAGGATGGATCCAATCTTTGAGAAGTGATTGGACCATGAGGGCTCTGACATAGTGAACAAGCTAATCCTATGGTAGATTCATAATCTTATGGCATTTTTATTACATATTTTCTTTATTTACATTTCAAATGTTGTCCCGTTTCCTGATTTCCCCTCCGAAAATCCCTTATTTCATTCCCCCTCAACACCCTCAACAACCCACCCACTCCTGATTCCCTGTCCTGGCATTCCCCTATACTGGGTCATCAAGCCTTCTCAAGACCAAGGGCTTCTTCTCCCTTTGATGTCCAACAAGGCCATCCTCTGCTACATATGTAGCTGGAGCCATGGGTCCCTCCATGTGTACTCTTTTGTTGGTGGTTTAGTCCCTGGGAGCTCTGGGGGTATGGTTGGTTCATATTGTTGCTCCTCCTATGAGGCTGTAAGCTCCTTCAGCTCCTTGGGTCCTTTCCCTAGCTCCTCCATTGGGGACCTTGTGCTCAATCCAATGGTTGGCTGAGAACACCCACCTCTGTATTTTATAGGAACTGGCAGATCCTCTCAGGAGACAGCTATATCAAGCTCCTGTCAGCAAGCACTTGTTGGCATCCACGATAGCATTTGGGTTTGGTGGCTATATATGGGATGGATCCCCAGTAACTTTTACCAAGCTCCATCTCAACTCTGAAATTCACCACCACTTCTCAATAATGCTAACATGTTAATATCAATGGACTTGGATAACATTATTGAGAAGTAGTGGTGAATTTCAGAGTTGAGACAGAGCTTGGTAAAAGCCACTGGGGAGTATGTCCTTGGAACATCTTGTCCTGAGCATCTGCCTACCATTGTCATGAGGTAAAATGCTTTCTTTCAGCATTATGTACTGCCCCACTACACACTTGGAAACACTGGTCAAAGTAATCTTAAACTGAGCCAAAGTAAATCTGTCCTCTTTTGACTTAACTTTCCTAGGTATTTTGTCACAGTGATGAAATCCAATGAATAAAAATCCCAATAACATAAACTAATGAAGTGTTTAAACATCATGGTATGCTCACTGGAAAATTGTTGGTTATATAGTATTTGGTTCATTATGTCCCCAATGGCTTCTCCTTCCCTAGATAACATTAATATCTAAAGAAACAGTCAAAGAAATAGCATGATTTTTTTTAAGTGATTATATGTACAGAAGAAGACCAGACTGCTAAGGAGATATGTATTGAGGGAGGACCCACATGCATATGCAGGGCTACTGCTGTTCTACATGATCCATGAATACGCTCTGGAAACTATACCTCTAGGACTGTATAGTATCCAGTCTGTGTGATATACCTTATAGCTCTATCTTCAGGAAAGTGTTCCAAACTGGGAAACACCTTGTTGCCTTTAGGCTAGTTCAATGCTAAGAAACTATAAGAGAAAAAAAAAAGCATCTGTCTTGATAATCATTTAAGAAGTGCTATAATTAGGTGTAGACATATCTAAGACATTGAAAGATTTAATTCTGTAATCACAGACAGGAACATTTTTCCATTTGGTTGATCTTCAGACAAATGAAACCACAGTGGGAATGATTGATCAGTCTTCCTGTCTTCATACCCACACATCTGGTGGAGCATATCAACAAGCAAAAACTGCGTCATCAAATTTCTGTCAGTGAAATATACTGAGGAGAGATACTTCCCCTTTGGCAGACTTTTACACATTAAGCCTCATTATTTGCTTTATTCTCAATTTAAGCAATGGGATAATAACCTAAAGTTGCCCTTTATGGACAAGATTTCTAGACATTGAATAAAGGATTTCTAGAAGACCTCAACCACATGACCAACCACTATCTATGGGTGAAATATTCTTATCTAAATGCTTTAAAATGACATGGTAAGTTTAGGATGCTTGAGAGTGTACTAGAAGCAGGATCTCTGAACAGTATGAATATAAAGAACAGGACCAAGATGACTCTGGATCCAAGAAACCCTAACTAGGAGATGGTAATTTCCAGTCTCTCCACTTTGCTCAAGCCAAGCTTCTACACGGGGTCAGCAGTCTGTTTACAATATAGAATGACATATCTGCAGTGACAACTTTCCCACTAGGTGATTCCTGGGCACTCATGCTTGGCCCAGGAAGTGGCACTATTTGGAGGTGTGGCAGTGTTGGAGTAGGTGTGTCACTATGGGTGTGGACAGGGAGTGGCACTATTTGGAGGTGTGGCCATGTTGGAGTAGGTGTGTCACTATGGGTGTGGACAGGGAGTGGCACTATTTGGAGGTGTGGCCTTGTTGGAGTAGGTGTATCACTATGGGTGTGGACTTTTGCACCCTAGTCCTAGCTACCTGGAAGCTAGTCTTCCACTAGCAGCCTTCAGATGAAGATGTAGAACTCTCAGCTCTTCCTGCACCATGCTTGCCTAGATACTGCCATGTTCCTTCCTTGATGATAATGGACTAAACCTCTAAACCTGTAAGCCAGTGCCAATTAAATGTTGTAGAGTTGCCATTGTCATGGTGTCTGTTCTCATCAGTAAAACCCTAACTAAGACAACAGGCTAATCTGATGGAGTCTAAGACACTTTGGAATTCTCTGCTTCAAATGCATGTGATCCAACAGTGTGTGCGTGTCTATTCTTTCTGAAAGCAGCCTATTTTGAAGCAGAATACATGTCCCAGTCATACAGCATGGCCATGCAGGACTGTGGATATGGGTAAAGCATAAATACTCAAGCTGGTTGGTCCATACAAACTCCCTGAGAATACCATGGAGTCAGGGCAGGAAGAGGAAGGGTAAAGCTGTGGTCTTCATGCATTGATCTACAGGTATTAAGATAGGCCTCAATTTGGTTAAATCATACAATAAAATGAGTGTTATTCAGGGTCTTCAAGAAAAGTCTCCTTCCCACCCCCTTTCTCTTTCATCCTTCACTTTCCAAACCACAGCCCTATGGGATATGAAAGGACCTAAACAAGATGAATGAATGAATGAATGAATGAATGACACTTCAAGAGATAAAATTGAAACAGACCTGAAAATTGGGTTGAAGAAGCAATCTATCCACACTGAAATGTAGCCAGTCGTCCCTTGAGATGAGCCCTCACTGACGCTAAACCACAGCTCCATGAAGAACTGCCATCCACTGCCAGGCAGTCTTTTCCTATTAAATTTTCTCCCTCATTAGACAATGTTATACATGATATACCCAAGAGGTAAATAAAACCTCATTCTTTCCAAGTATAGTGGTGCCTTGGCATATAGCAAAAATCATCACGTTTGTAGTTTCTGTGTGCTTCTGCAAGGGTTAATCTGCTAAAATGGTAGGTTAGCATCCCAAGTAAAAACATACAAGATGAGAAACCTAAGGAGACCAGAGAACCCTCGAGAAGCCTTACAAATGCTCCATAGAGGCCTGGAGGATGGATTCCCGAAAGATAAAAGAATCAAAAACAAATAGTAAGCAGAAATTTATAGAAAAACATTGTAGGTGGCCTTCCTGGAGCCTGCCTTGGCCTCTGAATGCAGAACTTGATCAGAACCAGATGGTGCTTTGCAAAAGTTAATACCCTAAAGGAGGTTTCTGGGAAAGCCTAAGGCCACATCCTCAGCACCTGGCTAATATGTCTTCCATGCTGCTTCTTGGTTGGATTCCAGTAGAGGGACTTCATCCCACAGAAGCTGCACAGCACACCACTACAGAGACACACACTGCTTCCAAGCTGTCCCCTGTGGACCAATGTTTACTCCAGCAGTTCTCAAACCCAACTGTCTATCACAATGGCTCTGAGAGCATCTCTCTAATGCAGATTCCCAAGCAGCAACCCCACAGAGCCTGAATCGGAACATCCTGAATAACAATGTGATAGTCCCACTCTTAATAAATAATCAGGATGATTGTGAAAGCAAAGTCATCTAAGCCCAGCAGAACTCTGTCAGACCAGGATGTTGCCACACCCTCACACTCTGTCTGACCCAGTGGAGTCCTTCTAGAAGCATCTGAAGATGTTCTGCCTACCACCATGGCAATGAAGTAGCACAATAAATGACCACCCTTCCCTGTCCTGGAATTGGAAGCTCCAATATACTGCCAATTCCAACACATCGTGGAAGATCTCTCTCTCTCTCTTCTCTCTCACTCATGGAAATGACTTGAGCTTTAATTTATTAAAAAAAAAATACAATAAAAATAAAGTAAAAGATAAAACTAAGTACTTGCTAGGCAAGCATGAAGGCCAGTGTTCGGATCTGTAACACCCACAGAAAATATTTGTACCCCAAGTACCGTGGGAGAGGTAAACATAGGTGGATCCCGAGAGCTTGTTGGCAAGCCGCCCTTACCGATTGGTGAATTCTGAGTTTAGTGATATATTGTCCAAAAAATTAAAGTAAAAAAGACTAGAAAAATATCATACATCAACCTCTAGCCTCCATAGCCCCCCATACACAGACAAGTACCACATATACAAGTGCATGCATGTGCACACATACATGCAGACACATATATTTAAAGACATAAAGTACATATGTGCAACAATAGAAGAAAATTTCAGAATGGACTTGCTGACAACTGTCATTCATAATCAACTGACAAAAGCATTTTTGTGAATGAATTGTAACCCTTTGTCATCCCCCCCCTCCTCCTTATCCCACTGGAAGGCAGGCATACTGCAATCCGTGATATATATTTTATAAAGTAATGATTATCAGTGAATTGGTGCACTGCACTTCTAGAAGAATATGCTTCTAAAACAATTATATCTCCAGGAGACCATGAAATTTTCTATTTTCGAAGATGAGCCAAGTGTTTTCAGGGTTAAAGAACAGTTGCTTCCTTTGTTATGGGATGCAGCAGGGACGAAATTACAGCAATCAATCAGCCTAAATTTTGTGTTTAACTAATAATGTAGCACAGTCATAAATAACATTAAATACACATATTGCTGTCTTCAGAGAATAGCTGAAATAAGTAGAATTGGAGAAATGTGACCAATCGAAGTTCCTCCTTGTTTGTGAAAGGCAGACCATTGGAAGTCAGGCATCCTGCAGGATAGCAAACTGAGGATGTGTGAGCTGTTGACAAAGAAGAAGTTAAAAAGCTCAGTACCCCTCAGCATCCTCTGAGGTTCAGTGGTACCCAGCTTAGTAAGGGGGGCAGTGCACTGATGAACAACTCATCCCCAGAGCCCCCAGGAGCAGTCACTATCTATCTGGATCACCTACAGATCTCAGGAATGGAGCCTTTCTGTGACTGCCCTCTGATCCTGACAGACTAAAATCTCAACACTGTGTGATAATGATCCCCACCTGTTGATGGCACAAATCAGTGTTCTAACCATGTCATACTGGTTCACACTCAGTGCACTGACGTGGCTTCAGATGCCAGGGGGATGGAGAGGTAAAACAAAAAGACCAGTTTCAAGTTTAGGCACTGCACCCACTCACTTCTGAGTGAATGGCTGAGCTCAGGAAGCATCCCGTTGGAATGCTAGTCCTCCTCACACTGCTGCTCTGTGGACGTGTGGTTGCTCTCTTTCTATCATTCTTTTGTACTAAGCTTTATACAGTTTTCCAGGATGATTTTTTAAATGAAGCTAAGTGTTCCCCTTTTGCGATTATATGTGAACTGTGCATAATTCCATCAATGCATACATCAAGTCGTCATGAAATCACTTGAAACAAGTTTTAACAAAATGCACAATAACTTGCATTGGTCAGTTTGAGATGGTCAAATATTTCTCTTCTTCCTACTCCCCACTCTATTTTAAATACTACCTATGTGCTCTTTGATCTTTGAAACAAGGTAGAGGTGGAAAATGCTAAAGTTATTTACCAGTGGGAACAATCTACACCAGCTGGTATTTCAACATTTTAAGAATAAATGAGTAACATCGGATTTTTGGCCACATCACTTCTTTTAATGATCCCGTCTGCTGTTCATGTTCTATTTCATTGCTAAGAGCCACTCACTACAATGAATAGAAATCTCTATCAGCAACATTACTTTAAAACATGGAAACAAGATAGGTGCAAGTGATAGCTTACTCTCCTGAAATAGCCACAGATTCCACAAGTCACCTCATCATTGTTGAAGACATCTTCACAGCCAAAGTAAATAAAGACTTCTATCAATGAATTGAAAATGTGTTTCTAAAAACCCCTCAGTGTCACAGATGACATTTCAATTGCAGAGGTCTTCCTGGGTCTACCCTTAATGGCAACTACATAGCAGTGGCAGACAGTAGATGCATCCCCTAAGAGGATTTAAATTGATTCTATTAATCTCTGCCTCTTACACCAAGAAGATGCTGAAAATTTAATGCCTGGCTTAATATCTTACAAATGCTCCCTTTGAAATATTAATTTTTCTTCTGTTTCCCTCAAGAGAGAAATCTAGCATTGAGGATCTAAACAGAAAACAACTCAGTGAAATTAAAATTACCCTACACAGCCTCCATCTCCATCACTTAACTGTCTTCCTGATGCTGATTTTGAGGGTCTTGGCACATGAAACTGTCTCAATTTCAAGCTGACATGTTGGCATGCCTCTTTGTCTACAGTCTCAATATTCTTCTGTACCTATTCCTTCCCACCCCTGCCCTACTTTTTCCTTTGCCTGTGATCCTGTCCTTTCTTTGCTTTCCTCTCATGGATTTTAAATATGAAATACAGAATCCCATTCCCAACCCCACACCATCTGCCCTTAAATGGCAAAACAAGGTATATGTTTTTTAGGTTTCTGTTTTATCAAGAGCCTTGCACTTCATTTTAGATTAAAGTAAAATAGATATGTGAAGACATTTTAAATCTTTTTAATGTAAAACTTAAGACATTGGAATTTTTAGACTTCTAATGTACTACCCTGAGTCATGCTCCCATACCTCGAAGACAAACTTTCTCTCTTTTTCTGTTGCTAGAACTATTTTGGAAGAGAAATTCAGGAAGCATTAACATAGTCTGCATAGCCTCCTCTTGTCTTCGTAGTCTACAGCTGACCATTTCCAACCAAATTCTCTATGACTTCTGAGGTTTCTCAGTATTGTTGGTCTTCCTTCCAAAGCTCTTAGTTAGCCTGACTCAACCCATTCTACACAAATTCCAAGTTCACACCAGGGAAGGTCCCATAGCAGTAGCCAGTGGAACCACACAAAACACTCCCCTACTTCTAAGCACAGGCCACACCTAAATTTTCTCCAAACAACCTCAAATATATTTGTTCTGTAGTAAACCACTTCATCCTTTACTTCCTAGAGACTGGGATGAGTTTAAATAAATTATCAGTGTTGCTCCTAAAGAAATGTTCTTTTCTATGTATTTTTATTTAAGTTTTTGACATTATTTCACTTTCCCCAAATTCCCCCTGATTCTTCCTCTCTTCCATATCCATATAACCTGACCACTTTAGAAATCTATTTTTCTCAGAAAACTGAGAACAGTTGAACCTCAAGACCCACCTATACCATATACCCAAAAGATATTCTACCATTCCACAAAGACAATTGCTCAACAATGTTTATAGCAGCTTTATTGGTTATAGTCAGAAACTAAAACAATATAGATGTCCCTCAATTGAAGAATGGATAAAGAAAATGTGCCATTCCTACCCAATTGAATATTATTCAGGTGTTAAAACAAAGATATCATGAATTTTGCAGGCAACTGGATAGGTATTGAGAATATTATCCTGAGTGGAGTAACTCAGTCCAAAAAGGATATGCATGGTATGTATTAACTTATCAGTGGATATTAGCCATAAAATATAGGATACCCATGCTAAATCCCCCAGACCCAAAGAAGCTGAAAAAGAAGGATGATACAAGTGAAGATGTTTGAATCTTACTTAGAAGGGGGAATAAAATGGTCTTAAGAGGCAGATGGAGGGAGGGAACTGGGTGAGAGAGGGGATCCAGAGAATAATGGGAAGATACAGTATCAGGTGTAAGGAGGGACAGGAAGAATGGCCAGATGGCTGTGAGAATGAATGGAAATCTACAACTTATGGGAGTGGGTAGTTATGGAGTGTCACCAGGAAGAAACAAAAACCTAGGATAAATAAGGGAGGAGCATAAGAATCAATGGGGGTGTCCTTAGCTATAACTTACAGTATTGAGAATATAGAACCTGAAGAGGCCACCTCCTGTAGCCAGGCAGAAACCCCAGTGGTGCAATAGGGATATCAACCCACCCTCAGAACTTTTGACTCAAAATCTATCCTGTCTACAAGAAATGCAGGGTTGGGGAATGGAGCGGAGACTGAGAGAACAGACAACCAATAAGCAGCCCAACCTGAGTCACTAGCACCAATCCCCAACTAGATTATGCTTGCAGACAGAAGTCTAACATGGCTGTCCTCTGAGAGGCTCCACCCAGTAGCCTACTCAGACAAATGCAGATATCCACAGCCAAACAGTGGGTGGAGCTTGGGGACTCTTATGAAAGAACAGGATGAAGGATTGCAGCCTCTAAGAGGATAGGAACTCCATAGGAAGAGGAACAGAAGAACAACAGAATAATCTAACCAGGACATTTGGGGCTCTCAGAAACTGAACCGCCAACCAAAGATTATATATATAGGTTTGACCTACGCCTTTATGCACATATAGCAGATGTAAGCCTGGTCTTCATGTGGCTCCTGAACAACTGGAGCAGAGGCTATCCGAAAGGTTGTTGCCTATATGTGGGACATGTTCTAGCTGGGCTGCCTTGTCTAGCCTCAGTAGGAGAAGTGTCTAGCCTAGCAGAGACTGGAAGTCCCAGGATAGGGGGAATACCTCTCAGAGGAGAAGGGGAGATGGGAAGGGAAAAGGACTGTGGGAGAGGGTGACTGGAAGGGGGAAGTAAATAGGATGTAAAGTGAAGAAGTAAAGAAATAGAGAAAACTCATTTTCCCTTTGCCAGCAGATGCCAATTACTAATAGCTTCTTGGGTAGGAGTGGGAACCAAATGTCAATAGGTCTATCAGTCACATTCCAGGACAGGACTCATGTCTAGGAGTAGTTAGTTGGCCAACACAAAAAAACTACCATGGTTTTGTTTGTTTTTGTTTTGGGTTTGGGTTTGGGTTTGTGTGTGTGTGTGTGTGTGTGTGTGTTGTGTCTTGGCATTATTTTGTCTTTTGCTTGATTATTTTGAGTTTCATTTTGGTGTTTTTGCGAGTTATTTTTATTAGATATATTCTTTATTTACATTTCAAATGTTATCCCTTTTTCTGGTTTCCCCTCCCATCCCCCCTCTCCCTACTCACCAACCCACCCACTCCCTCTACCCTGTCCTGGCATTCCCCTATACTGGGGCATCCAACCTTCTCAGGACCAAGGGCCTCTTCTCCCTTTGATGACCAACAAGGTCATCCTCTGCTTGAGCTTCGTTTGGTCTGTGAATTGTACCTTGGGTATTCCAAGCCTCTGGGCAAATACCCACATATCACTGAGTGCATGCCATGTGTGTTCCTTTATGATTGGGTTACCTCACTCAGGATATTTTCTAGTTCCATCCATTTGCCTAAGAATTTTATGAATTCAATGTTTTTAATAGTTGAGCAGTATTCTATTGTGTAAATATACCACATTTTCTGTATCCATTCCTCTGTTGAGGGACATCTGGGTTCTTTCCAGCTTCTGGCTATTATACATAAGGCTGCAATGAACATAGTGGAGCATGTGTCCTTATTACATGTTGGAGAATCTTCAGGGTATATGCCCAGGAGTGGTATAGTGAGTTTAATTTTTATTTTGTTTTTTTCATTTTTTGTTTTGTTTTGAGAGAGAGAGAGAGAAAGAAAAACAACATTAAGTTGAGTGGGTATGGGGGGAATCTATGAGGAGCTGGAGGTGGGGAAGGGACATGACCCTTTAATATATTATATAAAAAATAATTTTAATTTAAATAAATAAATGAATAGCCCAAAATTAAACAAACAAAAAGCACAAAATAATATGAAGTCCATTTGTGTTACCCAACTACTCATGAGCACGGGACTTGTCCTAGAGTGCAGGTGACATACTTGGTGTCACTCCCTGGAAGAAGACTGATTTTTGCTTTCCCAGAGGCTATCAATTGTAAATAGCTGCTTGGATAGGGGAGAGACTTTGCTCTCACTCCCCACTTCTCCATGCTGGTATTTTTGTCTGGCTTGTGTTTGTATAGGTCATGTGCATGCTGTCATAGTCTGTGTGAATTTATCACAGATCATCAGCCCTGTTGTGCTGGGAAAAGTCTGTTTGGATTCAAAGTTTGAATTTTGAAGCTGTCCATCATCACCTTTGACTTTTACAAGCCTTCTACCCCCTCTTCTATATCAGCCCTTCATCCTAGAAGAGAGACATATAATCAAGACATCCCATTTAGGGCTGGTATTATAAAATCTCTCACTCCGAACGTTGCCTAGTGGCCGGTCTCTGATGAGAGCCGAGTACTGCATTGATCTATGAGCATGTGGCATTGGGAGTCCAATACTGTTATGTTCCTTTAGACAAATAAAAGTAATGGGTGCTCTCCTATGACAGACGGCCTAATAATCTCAGGTTCTTGACCTCATTAACAGTATCAGGTATGGGTTTCATTTCATGGAATACCCATTAAATATAAATTTTTTTTTAAAAAAAAGTGGTTGATTTCCCATGACATTTGTGCCTTTATTGCACTGATGTGAGTATCTTGCAAGCAAGTCACTATTGCAGTTCCAAAGATTTGTGGCTAGGTAATGTTGATCACATTTCTCATCCAGTAGTGTGTATAGTATCTTCAAGTACTATTCAGTAGGAGTGACACTTTCAGCTGAGTACCAGTTAGATTTCTCTGTGTTCTATAAGTATGTGGTGTCTTCAACAATAGATAATCTCACTATCTTACCCTCAGGTTGTAGAAGGTAACTAATAGTTTTCACAATAGCCTTTAATAGTTGGGGATGTGGGGAATGTCTGTTGGACCCTATGACCAAAGAAGACTCAAAGCTTTTATCCTTGCCAACCTAGTCTCTCCAGCCTTCCTTCTACTCCTTGGGTCCTAAGGAGTAAGGCTTGGGTCCTAACCCTTTCCCTGCCGCATGACAAAAGAAATCACTTCTACCAGATAAGGATCCTTTCCTTACCCAGCTTCTTCCAAAGTTCTCCATACTCTTACTCCCAAGTGTCTTGAAAGAGGTACTAACTCCTCAGGAAATCTTACTTCTCTTTCTATTCTCTCCTCAAGCCAGTGAAAATAAGACTCTGCCTTCAACAGTGACAAGGGTCTCATTAAGGTCTCTAAGGAGACCTCTCATGACTTGTATGTCTCAGCTCTATCTGTATCTTCCTCCAATCCTTCCCTTCTCCCCCCCCCAAAAAAAAACTGGCAAACCGCAATAGACCTTTCTGCCCATCCTGTCTGGTCCCCCAGCTCTGTGGCTGTTCCATTCACTAGTTCTTCTTTATCTTCCCATTTCATAGGCAACCATTTGTAGTATTCAGTGTCACATACAGCCTCTCCCTTAGCACACACACACACACACACATTCCTATCTTCAATTATTTTTTATGTAAAGGACATTTGAGTCTGAGGCCTCTAGCCTCCAGCCTATTAGGGAGTTACTAGCTCATTCTATTCCCTAGTAGACAACCTGAAGAATAGTGTTTTCTATGCCAACAGCTACATGACTTTAATCAACCCACTTGACATCTGAGACCTAACCAGGAATAATAATAATAGTACTTACTTCATAAAGTTAATGATAAAGATACAGTATATAAGAATAAGAAAACCATTCACTTATAATTTGTCAAACACCTATAACACTATATGTCAAGGATGCTCACAGTACAGCAGTTTCCAATTATACTTCCTTTGATCCTCACAAGAGCCCTGCCAGGCAAGCTGTTTTATTATCTTCATTTCACACATGGAGAAACTACATCTCAGGTACCTTCCCCAAATTTCACAGTTAATAAATAGCAAAACCTGAATCCAACCTATGCAGGATTGCTGCACCCTGAACCTCTGCTCCAAGATGCCTCCAACAGCACTGCATTTCTTCTTGTAAACCCACTGGAGAAATCTCATTGCCATTATTAAATGAAAAACTAGGAACATGAGAGCATCCTTGTCTTTCTGGTTTCAAATCTTGTTATCAGCTTGACTTTGCCTCTTATCCACAGAGTGCAGTATTGCCAAGTCCTATGAAAAGACGCTCTTGTTCCCTAGGTCTCCTTCTCCAAGGCATATCTCGTTCCCCTGGCTAATGTTTCTATTTGAGCCCTTTTCATGATGTCAATAAAGAGAGAGAGGAGAGGCATTGAGGCAGAAGCAGGGAAGGAGGGAGAAATACATGGAGAGGAGGAAAGAATGAAGGAGGTGGGCCTTTTGACTTTGGGACATTTCATAAAATGTAAACAAGGTCTTCAACTCAGATAACACCTGCATAACAATATTAAAGTTTCTGATTTTTATAATTGCTTCCAAGTTATACACGGGAAAACTTGCCATTAGCTTTTAGCAGGTATTTAGAGGTAAAAGCAGCATCGTGTTTGTGACTCACTCTCAGATGCTCTAGAGCAGTGGTTCTCAACCTATGGGTCACAACCGCTTTGGGACAGAACAACTCTTTTGATAGGGGTCGCATATCAGATATTCTGCATACCAGATGTTCACATTATGATTCGTAAGTATCGCAAAATTATAGTTATGAAGTAGCAATGAAATAATTTTATGGATGGGGGTCACCACAATGTGAAGAACTTTACTAAAGGGTCAGAGCATTAGACAACCACAGCTCTAGAGAAAAAAATCATTTGTGTGTGAGTATATATGTGGGAGGAACATAGAAGGAACATAGAAAAGCATTAGCAAACTGTAAAGCTATTGGGTAGTTCTTACGTGTTCTTTTTCTAAACACAAAATACTTTAGAATAAAATTGTTTTTAAAAGTTAGCCAATCTCCTTGTCCATGGGCCCAGGCAAACATCATCATCATCACCCTTAGCTGCTACCATGTTTTCCAGGCTTAACTGAGCATTTTCCCACTGTCTCTGTGCTTAGAGAAGAAGGCTCTTCTGTTACATGTGCTGGGGCTCACTATCTTTCTAAAGACCAATATCAATTTCAAATCTTCCCTCAAAGACCTGCCTTGAATACCACTTCTTCAAAATAGCTTCCAAGATCAATTTCAATAACAACTTACTTTCTTGACTCTGTCAAAGCCAATGCAGGCCTCTGTTTGGCTCACTGTCTTAGTACACTTGAGATAACTGTAACAAAATAGCCTATAGTAGATAATTAATTTTTTTGTTTTTTTTTTTTTCAAGACAGGGTTTCTCTGTATTGAAACACAGAAATCTCAAGCTAGCCTCAAACACAGAAATCTGCCTGCCTCTGCCTCCCAAGTGCTGGGATTAAAGGCATGTGTCAACACCTCCTGGCCGATAATTAATTTTTTAAAAATGTTATTGTTCAAAGTTCCGGAGGCCAGGGAGTTCTAGATCATTATTAAATGAAAAAATCTATGATATAAGCATGTTCTTGCATTTCTGCTCTCTGTCTTAAATTCCTCACCAGTTAATACCAGTAGATTCAGTGTCTAGGAAGAGCCTGTTTGTGACAGTTATCATCTTCTATGCATTTTAATAGAGAACAAGAGCAAAAGATATCAGTTTCCCCAGGATATTCTCATATTTATTCTCTCTCTCTCTCTCTCTCTCTCTCTCTCTCTCTCTCTCTCTCTCTCTCTCTCTCTCTCTCCTATTGGCCATCTAACACACTGTAGACCCAGGGCCATCATATATTATCTCATTTAAAAACCTCCAATGAACTGACAAGTATTATCCCCACTCAACAAAGCAAGATACCTAAGTTCACACCCAAAGTGACTTGTCAAAGATCACCCAACCAACAAGATCTGGCACAGTGACTTCATAGCCCACACTTATATTATATGATGGTGTGTTCTACACTGTTTCAAAATGCATGTTTTAGTCAAAATTGAATTACAGCAGTTCCTGAAGTGGTGAGCCCCAACCGTAAAAAATATTGTTGTCGCTACTTCATATCTGCTACAGTTATGAATCATAATGTAGATATATTTTGGAAATAGAGACTTGTCAAAGGGGTCATGACCCATGTGTTAATAACTGCTGAATAAAGCTCTGCCCTGCTCTCCACAGCTCCTGTCTCAACAGGGCAAGGCCAGGGAGAAACACCCAGGCTCGCATCTACCCTAGAAGTAGGGTATTCCTAGTCTTAGGATGTTCCTGCTTCGTTTCCAGAACCTCTTCTTCCAATCACTTGAGCGTGTCTCATTCTGTCTGCCTAAAGTCACTCTCCCTGCAGGCTCCGCACACCATCGAATGTGTATCAAGGTTCCATCCTGGCTGGAAGAAGGACTTGGTCCCTTCTTCCTTTGTTTTTCATTCTCTGTCTCCTCTTTCTCACTCATTCCTCTTTCTCCTCTTCTTTTCATCACCTTTTTCCTCTCTCTCTCTCTCTCTCTCTCTCTCTCTCTCTCTCTCTCTCTCTCTCTCTCTCTCTGTGTGTGCATGTATATGACTAGTACCAGGGATCAACCCCAGGTCTTTGTACATGCTAGGTATAAACTCAGTCATTGAGTTATATCTCCAGCCCCTAATATGTTAGGAAAAAATAATCTAAGCCTTTAAAATATTTTTTTTAAAGTAGTCTGATTCATTACAAAGTAAATCACTCCCACATGCCCTTAGGTCTTCTTACACACATAGCTGCTTTCCCTGAGCGCCTGGCCCCTCAGCCTCCATTGCACAAGGGGGCTCACGCTCCTCTTCACTCTCTTTCTGACACTGACAGAGACTGAAGTGCAAAGGCGAATAAACCATGTGCTTGGCGATACGGTGCCTTAGATACGGAACCTTAGGTTCCAAGGTTGTTAGTGAAGTCATCCCTTCCAACTAGAGTTTAGGATGCAAGTCAGAAGTTTGAGGGTTGCGCATCCAACAGAAGAAAAGCTAAACTGTAACCAAAGCCTGAACTCACATGAAACATGTAATTAGGAAGGAAAGTAAGTCACTTGGAAGTCCCCAAATATGGCCTCTTCTCTGAGATTCCAGGCCATTGCCTCTTAAAGTATCCTAATGTGAGAAAACCAAAACCCAGCCATCCCCTCAACCCCAGAGAAGGAGATCAGTTTCTCTCGTCTCTTTAATAAGTTTGTCCCTGTGTGTCCCTACTTGAGATTCTGAAGATACATTGCTCTGGAAATCAGATTAAGACCTTATTTCCAGAAGAATCATCACCAGACTAACACATCACTCTTGCAAGCTCACCATGTCTGAGAACCCGGAGGAGACTTGATTAGAACAAGGTCTTATTCTCTGTAAGTCATTTCATCATCATCATCATCATCATCATCATCATCATCATCATTATTTCACTTTACATCCTGATCACTGTCCCCCTCCTGGTCCCCTCCTTCCCACACATTTTGTCCCCTTCTCCTCTGAGAGAATGGACACCCCCCAACCCCGATATCCCCTATCCTGTCACATCAAGTCTCTGCAGGGCTAGATGCCTCTTCTCCCACTGAGGCCAGACTCTTAAACGACAAAATGCTTAAGTTTTACCACTCAATACTGAGATTGTGTAAGATATCATCTAATATTGGAGCCTACAATTCAATAAATAATGAATAAAGTCTAATTTCTAATGATTCGCACATGATATAAAACCACCTGAGGTATCGCTGTCCCTAGGAAGTGAGCCTTATCAATGGTCCCATCAGCATCCCCACTCCAGACAGCCAATACGACTCCTAATTTTTACTACGTCTATCATAGACTTGTCACTTCATACTCACTACAAACAAACAAAAAACCAAACCACAGGATTTACACGCAAGTTTTAAGTTTCCTAATGTGTACCTGATTCCTAAGTAGCTGTTAAAATGTAGAAATCCACTCCTGTGACAGAGTACCTAAAAGTAGCTCAGATGTCGCCGGATGTATGCTGGGTTTGCTTTGGGAGACACTCTCCATATGCTCAGCTTTGCAGAGCTGATCATGCTGTCTAAATTTAGATTATTTAAATGAAACACATTTTAAAGGATCTGCCCTCCTCTTGCAGCCTCCACTCCAGACTCGCCCAACAGCCTCCTCGGCATCTCTCTCCAAAGCAACTATCACAGGCTCCCAGCATCAAAGCTGGACTCCCTACAGAAGCCTATTCACAAGAGCAGCCAGACATCAGACCAGATCTCTCCCCTGCCCCCACCAGGACTTACAGATTGCCACTGGACTCTCAGAGTCTAAGTGCAAAGATGTCACTGTTCAAGGAGGCACTGCATGATCTGGACCCTGGTTGTCTGCTCTCCATGTTCCTTACCTTTCTTTTCACTGCAAGTCCCAACAGCCTTTGCACCTGCTAATTCCTCTGCTGAAAACGCTTTGTCCAGCTCCTCAGAGCTCGCCCCCTCATTTCAGAGGCCTTCCCTGAATACCCAATCTAAATTCACCTCCACTATTTCCCCATCTATACACTGCTTCGTTTTCTCCACCCCAGGTACTGCTGCCAGACATTAATTTACATATTCAAGCATTTGTTTAACATCAGTTAGGCCGAGCAAATTGTAGGCTTCTAAGAGACCCACATTTTGTCTATTTTTACACAACTGTGTTATTCATGATTGAAATGGTATGAAAGCCACTCAACAGGCTCCCATTTGAGGGGGTTGGCAACCGAGAAAAGGCAGACAATGAGTATTCTTTGCAATATGCTCATTTGAGGTTTCTCTAGGACACATACAGTGGGCAGTAATCAACGCAAACATGGAATTTAGGACAGAAGAAAGTGAAACAATTATACAGGAAACCAAGAGCAAAACCAGGGATTTCCTCCCCAAAGGCTGCTCAAATATAGGCCCCTAAATACTGGAACTTAGCATAGACTAGGACTCAGGATCAGGAACAGCCAGAATGGGAAAGAAAAGAACTTTGGAATTAGAGAATTTGTACCATTTGACACATGTAGTGAGCCCACAATTAAACCAAGATTTTTATTTCATGACCACTAACCCCCCAGCAAGCATTGAGAACAGGCAGTGTGAAGAAACTAAGTGTGAGGAAACTAAGTGTGAGGAAACTAGGTGGAAAGCTTTTTATTCTTTCATTTTGTTTGTATTTTACCAAGTATTTAGAGATAACATAAAACAAGACAACTGAAAAAACAGAAGCTTTCTGTGCATCAGGAAGCTGGGCAGGAGAGACGCTTTAAGTGTGTTTTCCTCCTGTGTGCTGACTGCTCTGTTACCCACTTCTTTGACATGGAAGATGCTGCTTTCCAGAGGAGGTATGCAAGATAAAGGAAAGGAGAAGTTACAGTGACCTTTGGTACACTGAATGTGCGTTAATGGCCTCAGAGCCCAATCGCCTTGTGTATGCACTGCAACTCACAGCTTTGTCATCCTTTCCTAAGACTTGGAGATCCACCATGTCTTGTCTTGGCCTGTGGGGCTGTGTGGGATGCTAGCAAATATACCAAAACTTCAAAAGGTGTGTTGGGAGGGGGTGTCCACCTAGCCTCTTTATGTAACTGGACCTGCCTCCTCCTAGACCCCAAACACTCTTTTTGAGAGCAAGCCTAAATTAGTCTGCTGGAGAGACATCAGAAATATATAGAGTGCTGGATTCCCCAGTCAAGGCAAGCTTAGACTGTCAATAATCACAGCTTGGTTTACATGAGGACAATTCCCCAACTGATTGGTAGCTTGGGAAAACAATCCTGGTTGATATTTTAAGATCTATGCTTGGGGAACCTTGTTATACAGACATAGGTGAAGAACAGACCGTAATCCTCCAAATAACCAAGAGATTAAAAAGCAGAAGTCTTTAAATTCAAATTTGCGACCAAAATTGGAAGCATTTTCTCTAAATTAAAATGGCAAGTCATTTATGCAAAGAGGGGCAAATGTTCCCAGGAAGGTTTTTTTTCAAATCAAATGGAAACAATGAATCTCATGTGATTACAATTCAAAGCAGTGATCTTTTAGAAGCAGGAATGTCTAAACTGAGCAAAATGTTGATTTTCATTGTGCAGTTCAGTACAAACAAAATGGAGTCACATATGTTACCCTCACCCTTCAGAAACTGCTCCAGCTTCATGGGGGAGACTTCTCATTGCTACAACTAGAGTCTATTTTTGCTAAAAGGAAACATTCCTTCCTTTATCTTTAAGAAGTTAACAACTTCACTGGCTGCATGACAGATTCACGTAAAGGAACTGCTTCTGAAATACACCAGCAGGACTTGCTTCTCTTCTGTCTTTTGCCTTGGAAGAAACGCTGCCTTCTTTCTTTTCTACGGCTACCATCTTTCCTTTATCTTTGCATACCTCCCAGGAGCTCCCCAGGAAAGCAGCAGAATGCATGTTTAAAAAGTGGGCAACAGAGCAGACAGCACACAGGGGGAAAACATACTTAAAAACATCTCTCTCATCCAGCTTCCTGACGCTCAAAAACTCATAACCCACCCAGCAGAGCTGACAATTTTAGTTCATGCCAAGTACATTTACATTCTATCCTTCAGATGCATACAACCCTGTGTGAGAAGAAACCAGGCCTTTCTGAAAATATTGTTAAGACACGAGAAAAAAAAGTATGTACTATACAGTCTTCTGTACATCGTGTCATTGATTCCCCTTGGGTGGAAAACAGAGCCGGAATTTTCACCTCTATTTTACATGCTAGGAAACCAAGGATGCCAATACAACTTCTGGCAGCTTTCTCTTTAGTAAAACAAAGGAGTCTGAATGCACATCCGTGTGCACTGAGCTCTAGTACAATAACAGTGTTGGTGGAGGTGTATTTCATGGGAAAGAACAGAAAGATACTTGGGAAGAAAAAGAATAGAACGACATGGAATAAACTCAACAGAAGCATTTACATTTTCTTTGAATAATTATGTAAAATAATCAGCCACCACGGTAACATTTCTAAGGCAACTTTCTGCAGAATGCAACAGAATGCTATATAACTTGACATGATGTTACATACCCATAGCATCAGAGCAACAGATGCCAAAGTGAAGATGCCCATAGAATGTCACCTCCCATTGATATTCTGTCTCTCGTTGAATTCCCCTATATGTGTTGTTGTGGGCTCTTTGTTCCAGACCCAATGAAGACCACTGAAATATATTCTTACCTATCTAAAATACACTTAAGGGAGACAATATCTGTTACAGATCATTGAACTGGTAGACTAGAATTTGTCCCACATGTAGTAGTTTATCAACCTTTACTCTAAAACACAACCTTCACAGGAAGAAAAGGTACCTACATGTTCTTATTCACACTTGGGAAAGAGTGACTATTCTAAGTGACACCTATTCTTTCGTTTTATTCATGAGTTTTAGAAACTTGGCTACTGGGGCAGGGGGAAGTCTGGTGGTATGACTCAGTGTATAGAAACACTTGTGCAAGTATGAAGACCTTAACAAATATTCAACATCATTAGTCATTAGGGAAATGCAAATCAAAACAACCCTGAGATTTCACCTCACACCAGTCAGAATGGTTAAGGTTAAAAACTCAGGAGAGAGCAGGTGTGGGCGAGGATGTGGAGAAAAAGGAACACTCCTCCACTGCTGGTGGGATTACAAGATGGTACAAACACTTTGGAAATCAGTCTGGCAATTCCTCAGAAATCTGGGCATGAAACTTCTGGAGGACCCTGCTATACCACTCCTAGACATATACCCAGAGGATTCCCCTGCATGCAATAAGGACACATGTTCCACTATGTTCATAGCAGCCCTGTTTGTAATAGCCAGAAGCTGGAAAGAACCCAGCTGTCCCTCAACAGATACAAAAAATGCAGTATATTTACACAATGGAGTACTATTCAGCCATCAGAAACAATGAATTCATGAAATTCTTAGACAAATGGATGAAGCTTTCGTTTTATTCATGAGTTTTAGAAACTTGGCTACTGGGGCAGGGGGAAGTCTGGTGGTATGACTCAGTGTATAGAAACACTTGTGCAAGTATGAAGACCT
The DNA here is from genome assembly GCF_947179515.1 of Apodemus sylvaticus. Taxonomy (NCBI): domain Eukaryota; kingdom Metazoa; phylum Chordata; class Mammalia; order Rodentia; family Muridae; genus Apodemus; species Apodemus sylvaticus. The sequence continues at coordinate 52,158,841 of NC_067487.1, forward strand.
TAAGAAATATTCAACATCATTAGTCATACAGCATATGTGAGGCAACCCAGTCTCAAAAGATCAATCATGGTATGCACTACTGATAGTGGATATTAGCCTAGAAACGTGGAATACCCAGGACATAATCCACACATCAAATGAGGTACAAGAAGAACGGAGGAGTGGCCTCTGGTTCTGGAAAGACTCAGTGCAGCAGTATAGGGGAATACCAGAACAGGGAAGTGAGAAGGGGTGGATGGGGGAATAGGGGGAGGGAAGAGGGCTTATGACACTTTCGGGGAGTGGGGGGCTAGAAAAGGGGAAATCATTTGAAATTTAAATAAAAAATATATTGAATAAATAATAAAAAAAAGAAGACCTGAGTGTGAATTTCCAGATCAGAGGTAAAGCTGAATGTGTAACAGAGCCGTCTGCAAGCCAAGTGCCCTTTGTATAAGAAACAGAGACAGGAGACTTCCTGGAAGAGTATAAGCCAGCTATTCTGGCTTCTGTAGTAGAAAAACAACTAAAAAATAAAAAGATTGTAACAACAAGGTAGAAGGCGAGGACTATTATCCAAGGTTGTCCTCTAATTTCAACACAAGCACCAAAGCATGTGTGTATTTCTACACAGAGAAATGTGCATGCATATACACAAGCAGTTACAGCACAGACCCACCCCCCACATACACACACAAGTACATGTGCACATACACAGACAAAGGAAAAGAAACAAGGCTATTTTCTTACTCATATAAAGGCAGGAATTTTAAATGAGTATTGTTAGTATAAGCCAAGTTAGTGAAGACCAAAATCTTTTTGAACATAATGAGAGGACTGGAACAGTAATCTTAGCCAATGAGTATGCAAGAAAGACTATACCTGGAGTTCCTTAAGCAACTCTGCATTACCTACTCAATGAATAATAGATTTGATGCACAATGATGCATCCACACCTTGGTGATGGGATCAACAAAGGAAAAGTTCCATTTAATCTCTGTGAAACAGCACACAGAGCTATGTAGGATCCACGTGGAAAAGCCCAGAGAAACAGATTCCCTCTGGTTTTGAAACTAGCTGAATTAACTTCAGTCGACACACTCCGTGAGAGAACTAATTCCTGAGATAATAACAGCAGGACAGCAAGCATTACAAAGCAGTTCATATGAGATACACATCATTCCAAGTGTTTTATGAATATTAATTACTTAATCTCCACATAAAGCACTTAGGTACTCTTTTGTTTTATTCGATATATTTTTGATTTACATTTCAAATGATTTCCCCTTTTCTAACCCCCCACTCCCCAAAAGTCCCATAAGCTCCCTTCCCTCCCCCTGTTCTCCCATCCACCCCTTCCCACCTCCCTGTTCTGGTTTTGCCGAATACTGCTTCACTGAGTCTTTCCAGAACCAGGGGCCACTCCTCTGTTCTTCTTGTACCTCATTTGATGTGTGGATTATGTTTTGGGTATTCCACTTATCAGTGAGTGCATACCATGATTGATCTTTTGAGACTGGGTTACCTCACTTAGTATGATGTTCTCCAGCTCCATCCATTTGCCTAAGAATTTCATGAATTCATTGTTTCTAATGGCTGAATAGTACTCCATTGTGTAGATATACCACATTTTTTGCATGCACTCTTCTGTTGAGGGATATCTGGGTTCTTTCCAGCTTTTGGCTATTATAAATAGGGCTGCTATGAACATAGTGGAACATGTATCCTTATTACATGCTGGGGAATCCTCTGGGTATATGCCCAGGAGTGGTATAGCAGGATCTTTCGGAAGTGAGGTGCCCAGTTTTCTGAGGAACCGCCAGACTGATTTCCAGAGTGGTTGTACCAATTTGCAACCCTACCAGCAGTGGAAGAGTGTTTCTCCACATCCTCGCCAACACCTGCTACCTCCTGAATTTTTAATCTTAGCCATTAATTATTCCATTTTTTTAAAAAAAAATAAGGACAAGAAGGCACATGAAGATTAAAGATTCCAGAGTCTCAAGCTACTAAGTGGCAGAACTGTGGTCTAAAGCCAGACAATCTGATTCCCAAAACCATGTCTTTAAGACTGATACCATGTTAAAATATTTTCTTAAATCAAGATGATGACACCCTACCTTACAGACTAGGATGATAAAATACCCCAGACACAGGAAGAGAAATTCTTCACGTTCTGTCTCCTATGTGGATGCTAGCACCAATTTTTTAGGCTTACATAATTGACGTAAAGTTATCTGCAAAAGCTAGAAAACTAGAAAAGAGCCATAAGGTAACAGAAGAGACATTTTAAGAGAGTGAGGCTGGTATACAGGCAAAAGGAAAATGATGGGAGCGCAAAGTTCAAGTGGAGAGGGGAAGGGAAAGGAGGGAAGGGGAAGTGAAGGAAGGAGAGGGAGTGTAGGGAAGGGGAGGAAGGAGGGGAGGGAAAGAAAGGAAGGGGAGGGGAGGGAAGAGGGAAGGGAAGAGGAGGGAAGGGGAGAAGGAGGAAAGGGAAGGGGAGGGAGGGGAGAGGAGGGGAGCAGAGATGAAGGAAGGGAAGAGGAGGGGAGGGGAGAGGAGGGGAAGGGAAAGGAAAGGGAGGAGAGAGGAGGGAAAGGGAAGGAAGGAGAGAGGAGGGAAATGGAGGAGAGGTAGGAGAAGGGAAGGAGAAGGGAGGTAGAAGGAGGGAAGGAAGGGGAAGGGAAGGGAGCAGGTTGAGGGGTATTAACTAATACTAAGTCAGAAATGCCATATAGAAACCTAGCATCTTTTAAGTTTCTTTATATTATACACACAGACAGACACACACATACACACACACCACACAGAGAGAGAGAGAGAGAGAGAGAGAGAGAGATACTCTGTAAAGGAGGAGGCTGGTTCTCCCAGATGCCATTAGTTATACAAAAGGAGAAGAAGAAACACAGTGCTGAATGTGGAAGGCAAGTGTTCTATTGCCGTTGATCTTGGTCACCCATAATAACTCCATAGTAAGACCCTACTGTGGTAGATATCACACACTTCAGTCATAAGCTGTAAAGAGTTGTGACACTCCCTACTGGCTAATCTTACCAGTTTGGGAAGGAGCTATGCAGATTTCTAGGGAAGAAAAATCATTAACAGCCTGACCCTGCTGTGACCTCTGAAAAGTATAACAACAACCGTCCTGGCAGACTCTGCCCTTTGCTGCAATAATGGTTTTCATGTTATGAGAAACAATGGCTTTCTGTTTAAACCTAAGGTCTGTTCCACATGAGGAAAGTTGTGCCTGGTACTGTAACTCAGCCAAGAACCCATGCCTGCAGAGGTCCTACATCCTAGAAAAGTAGAGCCTACTATTAGTTTGCTAAATCGGCACAGCATCCAACTGCCTTCTCAATGTTTATCTCTGTCCCCATAGATCAGTACAGCTCCTAGTCCGCAGACGTTTCTCAGTCTAAGAAGTTTCTTTATGCAGTGCATAGTGTTGATGACAAAGACTCACAACTAACAGAAGACCAGAGAACAAGAGACTGTAGAGGGCAGTTGGGGGAAGTTACAATAGGAATATATAGTTTTCTTCAGGAGTATGGTTGCTGGTAGTATTGCCCATACTCTATCAAGTACATAGTGCTATAGTCATGTGCATATGGGCAGAGACAAATGGAAGGATTAGTGTGTTTTACTTTTAAAAGGGGGCACAGAGTTAGGATGGAGATATGGGGGAGAGTCTAGAGAGAGTTGGAGGGAAGTAGGAATGATCAAAATACATTGTATGCATGCATAAAATTCTGAAGACATGCTTTTAAAAGAAATAAATGTAACTAAAGTCTTTATTAAATATAATTTATTCTCTGATTCTCAGATTTGAATTTTGAGTCATGTCAGTATTTTTCAGGGCATTAGGGTAAAGATTCTAAGTGTCTCTTGTTTTCTTCTTCTTGGTGTTTGGTTATTTGTTTTTGTTTTTGTTTTGTTGGCTTGTTTTTTTGTTTTTGCTTTTGTTTTAGCTCTGACAAAATAAAAAGGTTGCTTGGATAGGTTGAGATCTTCCTCTTTTGCAGTGGTGCACTTAAAATGTTTTTGGAATGAGCCAAGAAAATAAACAAGTATCTGGAGTGATGGGAAAATTCTTTCCAGGCACTTTTAGTTCAATCAGATAAATGTGAGGATGTTAAAATGAAACAATTCTTTGGTTTTCTAGGTCAGAATATAAAGCTTAAAAGGGATTTTTATTTGTCATCTTTATTTCTTAAATAGCCTAATTGTAAATTTGCTTTACAGGAAAAAGAAGTAATTTGTTTTTAGAACAGCTGAAGTTATGATTGGCTTAACACCGAACAAAATATCTGATCCTGCTACAACCAAGGGAAGGAAGGAATTCAGTTTATGGGATTTTATTGAAAGAAAATTAAAAGGTTCTAGGGGGATCTTTAAAAGCAACTATTTGAAAACTATTTTTTATTCACTGAGTAGACATCTATGGCTATCTTTTATATTTGTGGTATGAATATGTTTGTTAGACACTGGGATTTCAGAGTAGAGACAACCTTTAGCTTCCAGAAAACAGAAAAGCTTTGAACCAAATTTATGTTATTTCCAGCACTGGCTGAAGCCCATGTAAAAAAAAAAAAAAAAAAAAAAAAGTAGGGCTATGGACACGAGCTTTGCAATAATCCCCCAGCAAACCTGAGCAGGTTCTGCCAGTGAGAATCCATGCCAAGTCTGTAAAGAAAATCGTAGTAAATGGCTCCATTTTGATACGCCATTTTAACATTGTTAATTTTCTCCAAACTAATTTTTGGATAATCAAGCAAGCCACCAAAATAACGGGACCCATGGGAGGGAAAGGTAGAGAGAGAGAAACATCCCAGAAACACATTTCACAATAGGACACGTTCCTTAAATGGTAGCAATCTTTGTAATCATAGTGTTGAGCTACTTTTACTGGCCTTGGGAAAAGACATAGCATATGGATAAAAAATTTAAATGTTAAATTATATCCCTGATTTTTTCTAAAGGCAAAATATGATATTTTTCATTTAACTTACTGTATATAAGAGCTAAATTCTATAAAAACATAGTAAATAATTGGGAATAAAGAAACTTTTTAAAAATAAAAATGAAGGTATGACAGAAATGTGTTAGTGGATGACTGCTGTGAATTGAATGTTTTATTTCTCCCAGAATTCATATGTTGCCATCTAATGCCTAATGTGATGGCATTTGGAGATGAGACCTTTAAGAGGTAATTCCATCATAAAGCAGAGCCTTCCTAAAGGGCATTGCCTTATAAGAATGCAAAGAGTTAGTTTTCTCTTTTAAAACAGGGATGATACAACAACATATCATCCATCTGCAGTCTAGAAGGTGGCCCTTGCCAGAACCCAACAATGCTGGTACCTTGTTCATGGGAAAGTGAGAAGAAACAATTTTCTGTTGCATATCAGCCACCGAGTAGCTCCAACACACCGGTACCTTGATTTATATATTCCAACTTAAAGAAAATACCAAACCAACTTGCTTTTCCTTCCTGCCCCAAATGAGCCCATGGCCCACCCACTAGTTGAGACAGGTGACCAAGCTCAGGATGTTGCTTCCTTGCCAGAGCACAGCACATGGGAGCTGGCGGTGACACAGGTTGAGAGTGGCATCACAAGAGCATCAGTTGAATAAATGAGAGAAATTCATTCAAGTAGCTGCATTTAGTGGAGGACTGGATAGTTCAGGTGGAAGGTCTAAATGAGGAGACGGGCAGGGGGTGTCTCCACTGTGTGGGTGTGGCAGGGAGAGCCAGATGAAACAGAAATGTATGGGAAAGAAAGCTATATAGGAATGGACTGCTTTCTAAGTTAATCAAAAGATTACAGGAAGAGGTTGAACAGATATCTCTGGCATTCACAGATAATATTGCTTCCAGAAGTAACAAGTCAGGGTGGGGACTTCATGGAGGGCAGACCGGGAAGAGGGATAACATTTGAAATGTAAACAAATAAAATGATTTAAGAAGAAGTAGTAAGTCTTTAAAAAAAAAAAAAGCCCATTGCCAAGTATGAGAGATCGCCCTCTGAGTAACTGGTCAGGAAATCCCCAGAGATCCCCAAGACAATAGACTGCTGCCATTGCTTTCTATGCCTCACAAAAATTAGACAGTAATTCTGAAAACACTGACAATAATGCATACTTTAAATATGGAGAATTCAGTTATAACTGAGCTGGAGCCTTTGTCCCTGTTGATTCACATTCACAGTGATACAAGTTCTCAAGGAGAAAGGTCATCAAAAATGGAATCCAACCTTGGACCCATGCTCTACAATACCAACCAGTCAGTCAAGCTATGCCCACACACAGTAGTGACAAGATTGCCCCAGGAATAACCTAACACTTCCAGAGTAGATATAAAGCTATGGGAGGGAACACTTGACTTGCACTGTACACCTGGTCAAAGCCTGTGGCTAGTAATGCTACACAGTGGCATCTACTTCTGAAGTTTCACTGAGTGGATGTGTAATTAAACTGCCTTCAAAATGCATATGCTTATACCAAACACTGGGGGAAGTCTCCGCCTTAGAGAAATCTCTTCTGGCAGTGCCCTTAATGCACAGACTCATCACTCATCAGTGCTGAGAATATACTGCTGAGTTCTCAGCCCCAAAGGAGACATCTATATCATCTAATTGAAGGCCAGATACCACAGAAGGGGTGGAGTATCTATTGTCATCATCATCATCATTAAAGATAGCTTTTAAATTTAAATAAATATTGATGGAGTGTCTTCAAGACCCAGAGAATAGGGAAGGAGTACCACAAGGTGGAGTCTTCTGGAGACAACATTGCTATTGCAATCACAAACACACAGCCTGCAAAAAACTTTCACACATGGGTGTACACCCACACAAACACATGCAACCACATACGCATGCCCATACACAAATACATGCACACACAAACACGCAATGTTTGTGACAGCCTGCATAAAACTTTTATGCACGGGTACACACACACACACAAACATATGTATCACATATATACACATGTACATACATATGCACATTCATGTATATACACATGCACATACACATATTCTCTCACATGTACACATATGAGCATATATACCTTGTACTCAGACATGTGTGCACAAACACATGTGTACATATACACAGTTACATAGTCATGCATGCACACACTAGGGTGCATACACATGCACAAATACATACAAATATACCCATTCACCCACCCATGTGCACACATGTATAATCACACAAATACACACATATACATGTACTCATACAACCATGCTCACACACATTAACATGCACATACACACACACACCAAACACACATGCCCAAACACACATGCATGTACACACATACACATATACACAAACTCACATACACATGCACACAAGCACACAACTAATGTGGACACCACACACCCACACATGCCCACTCAGAAACACATTCACACACAGATGCACATATATCTCATATATGCACACAAACACAAATGTATATGCATACATGCTCCTACACATTCACACACACAAGAGCACATCCACACACAAGAGCACAAACACACACACATGCATTTGCATGCACACATGCACATATTTGTATATACATCTGCATACACAAATCCATGCATATTCATGCACACACCAACACATGAAAGAAGGAACAGCTGAGACAAAAAAGGTAATGAGTGAGCATGTGCAAAGGAATGACAAAAGACAAAAGCTAATGGTCAAGAAAAATATGGCCGCAATATATTGCACACAAGCAAGAAACCATCAAAAATTAAATTAAATCCTTACAAAGATACCATGTGGAAAGGGCGATACCCACTTTGGGCTTTAGAGGAATGAGAAACTTCTGGGCATAGCAACCAAATTGACAATTTTCATGGAAAATTAAGGAGTAAAATGGTATACATAAAAACATTACTAAATTAATTGAAAGAGGGTTACAAACATTTTCTGATGAAATTGAAGATTTACATGAAAAATATTTGTTAGCCCATCTCTTTTTATTGGGAAATTGAGTCCATTGATGTTAAGAGATATTAAGGAATAGTGATTGTTGCTTCCTGTTACTTTTGATGTTACTTTTATGTTTCTGTGCTTACCCAAAAAGATTGGGTTTGTTAGAAAAAGATTACTTCCCTGCTTTTTCTAGGGGCTAATTTCCCTCCTTGTATTGGCATTTTCCATCTATTATCCTTTGTAGGGCTGGATTTGTGGACAGATATTGTGTAAATTTGGTTTTATCATGAAATATCATGGTTTCTCCATCTATGGTGATTGAGAGTTTTGCTGGGTATAGTAGTCTGGGCTGGCATTTGTGTTCTCTTAGGGTCTGTATGAGATCTGCCAGGATCTTCTAGCTTTCACTGCCTCAGGTGAGAAGTCTGGTGTGATTCTGATAGGCCTGCCTTTATAAGTTACTTGACCTTTTTCCCTTATTGCTTTTAATATTCTTTCTTTGTTTAGTGGATTTGGTGTTTTGATTATTATGTGCCAGGAGGTCTGGATCAGTCTGTTTAGAGTTCTGTGGGCTTCTTGTATGTTCATGGGCATCTCTTTCTTTAGTTTAGGGAAGTTTTCATCTATAATTTTGTTGCAGATATTTACTAGACCTTTAAGTTGTAAATCTTCACTCTCTTCTATACCTATAATCCTTATGTTTGGCTTTCTAATTTTGTCCTGGATTTCCTGGATGTTTTGGGTTACAAGCTTTTTGCATTTTGCATTTTCTTTGACTATTGAGTCAATGTTTTCTATGGTATCTTCTACATCTGAGATTCTTTCTTCTATCTCTTGTATTCTGTTGTTGATGCTTGCATCTATGACTCCTGAATTCTTTCCAAGGTTTCCTGTCTCCAGAGATGTCTCATCTTGCGATTTATGTATTGTTTCTACTTCCATTTTTAGATACAGGATGGTATTGTTCAGTTCCTTCACTTGTTTGTTTGTATTTTCCTGAAATTCTTTAAGGGATTTTTGTGTTGCCTCTTTAAGAACTTCTACCTGTTGACCCATGTTCTCCTATATTTCTTTAAGGGAGTTATTTATGTCCTTCTTGAAGTCCTCTATCATCATCATGAGATATGATTTTAAATACAAATCTTGCTTTTCCAGTATGTTGGGGTATTCAGGACTTGCTGTGGTGGGGGAACTGGGTTCTGATGTTGCCAAGTAACCTTGGTTTCAGTTGGTAGGGTTCTTGCACTTGTCTTTCACCATCTGGTTATCTCTGGTGTTAGTTGGTCTTGCTGTCTCTGGCTGGAGCTTGTCCCTTCTGTGGGCCTGTAAGCCCGTGTCCGTACTCCTGGGAAACCAACTCTCTTCTGGCAGGGTCTATGCAAGAAGGCTGTGGAGCCGCCTGGCTCCCTGGTGCAAATGGCGGCCAGAAGGGAAGACTCCTGTCTCACCAGCTCCACTGATCATATGCCCTGTGCTCCTAGCTGTTCCCCTCCAGAAAGAAGGTGGAGATCTCCACAATTATTATTATAAATATTTAGTATATTGTTACTAAAGTTGGTGTGCAGAACCTTATCAAATTTCAATAATAAAAATGGAATTTTCTGGAATGGTAACATTTTACTCCTTTCCTGTCAATTTTTAGATCATCATTAAATGTCTTACATTTTATGCGCTTATCTTCTATTAAATATCATGCTTACAAATGATTATCATAGCTACAAAAGATGCAAACACAGACTTATGCAGTAAGTCTATTGACTAGTATGTGAGATTCTAAAACAAGGCAAGAGATAAGAGTTATATTATACTGAATAGTCCCTCCCTGCATCCATAAGAGATGCACGGTATCTCCATGACACCTGGATGCTAGAAACTAAATAGATGCCAAGACTTACTGTACACTTTTTTCCTATACATATATGCAAAAGTATAACACCATTTTGGTCTTTATTAAACATATGCCATGTATGGTAACCATAACTTTTGCAGTTTGAGGTGTGATTACAAGCACAGAACAATTTCATTTCTTCATGATTTCACAGACAGGTGATTAGTTTCTTTGTTCTTTGTGAAGTCTTCAGTATCCTCAATACGCCATTTGCTTATCTCATTCAATAGCAAATGTTTACTTTTTTACCTCAAGGAAGCACTTTATGGCTTCTCTTTGGTATATCCAAATTTCCAACAGCACCGTTCTTACACCCTGAGACCAACATTAGGTCAAATAGATAATACTTGAACAGAAGCATTGTAACATCTGCACAGATGTCCTAGAAGCAGGTGGAGTACTGGCTGCCTGCTGGGAAGGACACATGTCCAGCATGAGCAACTGGACACAGGATAATGACGTTCTGGGGCAGAGCAGAGCATGGCATCATGCTATTTGGTATGTGTGCAATTTATAATTTATGAACTATGTATTTATGGAAATTTCATTCTATACTTTCACACCATGTTAAGCCATCATGGAAATCATAGAAACTAAAACCATGGATTAGGAGAAAATTATTGTACTACAGACTCTGTGATACATTCTAATGTGTGTGAAAATTAAACAAAACCAATGATGTGTTGGGCTTGCCATTCCTTGGACTAAAAAACATAGTAAAAGAACTAAGCATAGTAATAGAACTAGCTCTTCAAAAAACACAATTTTATAACATATTTCTCCAAAGCATTGTGACCACACTAAACACTTATGCAAAGAACTATAAATACAAAGAAGTTATCTCTTAGAGTTACCTGGAAGCTCTGCAAACACCAAATAAATGTCTACTGGGTGATGTTGCTTGAGAAAGCCATTCATTTTTCTATTCCTAGCATGTAACTACTGATTCTGTAAACTAAATATTCCTGAAAAGTTGGTACTTTTTTTTTACTTTACTAAAATTTTAATTAATAAAGAAAATCTCATCTCATCACCAAGAGAATAAGAAAGCCAAGACAATGTGACCCCAGGTCCGTTTTTCAAACTACTATTAATAAGCTCTCCATTTCTAGAAAGTTCTTCATACCACTGAAATATAGGGCAGTTACAGCTAGCGTTTGAGAAAGTAACCTTCCAAGATAGAACCGACTAGAAATTGAGGGTTCAAAGCTGCTGACTGAGCTTTCTAAATCAGTTAGATAAAAGGGGCGAGGAATAAGTCTTGCCTCAAAACCTACATGAGCATTCTATTGGAGAAATTTAATAAAGATCAAAAAAGGGAATTTAAGAAAAGAAATCGAAGAACATTCATCATTCTGAGTTCTCAGACTCAGTTTTTCCTGTGAGGAAATGATGTCCTTTCAAACTATGTCACTAACAGCTCTAAGCTCAGGCTACAATGGAATGCTCTCCCAAGTGCTGCATCTTGTTTTACCCAAGAAGGAGAAAAATCATCACAGAAGTTTACCAAAGAAATCCATCCTGTTTGAGAGCAACAGACATAGCACAGAAAGTTAATCAACAAGAAATTTGATAATTTCCCTTTTAAAGGTGATAAATTATGAATCACTTCTATTAACATACTAATAATCATTACAATGTACACACTAACATTCATATGTACCGCATTAATTATGTTTGCACACTGTGCCCACATTTACTTAGCACAGCAAAGGCACTTGTGATTTTAATACTCAGGTGGTGGACAGATAAGGAGCAAAGTCCCAAAGCTTAATTTCTCAATACCAAAGGAAGCCTTGTTTTGCTCTGACCGTATCCCTCATTCCAGGACTATGCTTTCAGGAAGAAGACATTGGTTGACCCTGGCACGATGAGCCGCTGTAATGATAACAGCATGAGGCTGTGCTGTGCATTACAAATTACATGTTACAAGGCTCTCTGCAGTCACTGTCTCATCGCCCTGTTGAAATCCAACAATCCATTTGCATTCCAGAACATTTATCCTGTTTGATTCTACAGGCGGACACTGAGGCTTAGAAATAGTTCGTGACCTGTGTGTGATCCCACTGATACCAAGACTCTGCTCCTTGAAGTTAGAGGAATGCAGTTTGGGCTGCTTGGTCATCAATATAACTGGAAACTGTCTCACCTGCTGACATCATAAAGATGGGCTGATTGGCCACCAAGAAGAACAATGGGTAGCAAATGAGCTAGCAGGGGTGGGACGGGACAGGTCTGAAGTATTTAACATTTGGTAGCACACGTTGCTTTGTAAAGTCGAGCTGTGCACTGTACTTGTCTTGCTCTGCTTTCTTTAACGCATGCCCAAGGTGGGATGGCGACTCTTGGAAACACTTACTAGAAATCATTAAATCCTCATATCAAAGCAAGCAATCAGATTAGCCCTCTGTGCACAGGAAAAGAAATGCCATAAGGAAGAGCAAGATTTCCCAAAGACAACGTTTTAAATAACACTAGAAAAATGTAGTTCAATCAAGAAATGATATTTTTTAAATCTGGATTTATGTCATTGCACTAGTAGGTAGTGTTAATAGTTTCCAAATGTCACTTAGCAAGTTCATGATGTCATACATTCCTTCTTGGATACATCTTTTGTCAAATCCATCTGTCTGTGGCAGACATGCATAGTTTTACAGAAACCTCTGCAACAGAAGTTCCAGAGTCAGCCAAGAAGGGGGTGGGGGGACTTTAGAAAGGAGAAAAAAACACTGAAAAAATATCGATTGCTGCTTTGGAGAGATATTTTATTTTTCCCACAGCCCACTGTCCCCTGGGCCCCTGGCAACTCTGAATTCCTTTTGTTAATCTCTTGCCCTTTACCAAAGGGCGGGGCTGGGACCCAGACATGCCCAGGAGAATTAAAAGCACGAAGGTCCTAGAATCTAGAACATAGAATAAGTGCCAACACTAGATGCAAACACCCCGTATAGATCCATCAGAATCTCTGTGATGCCCAGTTTTAAACGCTCTGTACGTTGTATACAGTAATGTTTGATAATTAGTCATAAGCTATTTGATTTACATTAGCAAGAGCCCAGCAAGGGAATGTAAAGCATGAAGGCAAGGAAGGTAAGAACACCAAAGTTGCCATTATTTTCTGTAATGGTCTCTTGTCTGTTGCAAGTTCCCAGGGAAGAGTATACCAGTTGATCATGCAAGAACATCAGATGCTCAACCTTGGAACAAACATACAACTAACATTACACAAACTGAACAATTACACATTTAGGAATAGATGGACAGACAGACAGACAGACATGCACAGAACATCAATTAATGATATAATTAAGGATATATAATTAATTAAGGATATATAGGAGGGGTTAAAGTGGGGAAAGAGAAGAGGGAGGCGGTGTAATTATAATCTATAAAACAAAACAAATGTCTTTTAAAGACTGCCATAAAAGGTATGCTGTGACCCTAGGCTGAGAAGGGAGATGAACAGAGAGTCAGAAGCCAGTTCCATCGGGTACCCATTGGGTGGGGTAGCTCCCACCCTCCACTTCCCATTCCTAGATGGCTACAAGTGACTGGGGAAGGGGTGGCTACTGTTATACATGTTCATCTTCCCTTGTCCCACAGATACACTTGATTAGGAATGAATAAATGTGAGTCAACCATTTTTCCTAGCATCCCTGGCTATTTGAAAGAATGAACTCTCTAATATTCCACAATAAAGGTTCTCACTAGAGCATTCTTCACAAAGTAAGTGCATTTATAAGAACTATATTAGATTTCCATTTTTAAAAAAATATCTTATGTACATCTGGTTGATACAGACAAGAATTCTATGTTGACAACTTATCTTCTGATGGATTTTATCCCCTGGTTTGATCTAAAAGGGTTGGCAGTTTAGACATATGTATATATACATATATATATACACATACATATATATGAAACAAATTCATTCTAAAATTAAAAAATTTTAAATCACAATGAATATGTCTCTCTTACAGGCTAATCATGCCAGCTGTTTAAATAGATACAAGCAATATTAAAATGCTTTGAGTCTGTAAATGTTATTTGTATAGGACTTGGCAGGTAATTACTATAGTTATTCGGAGTTTAAATTTGCCATGGAAACTCGAGGTCTTAAAACTCTTCAAATTATTGGTTTTTAAGACATACACAGCATAAATACATGGATTTGAATCTACAATTCTAAAGAGGAAAATTTGGATGAAAAGCAACCTGGAAAGCCACCCGAAACTATAAGAAAAATCCTTACTTTGAGCTGTACTCAAAGAGTGTGTGTATGTGGGGTGTGTGTGTGTGTGTGTGTGTGTGTGTGTATAATTTGAGAGGATGAAAATTTCCATAGGCATTAACTCCATAAACAAAGTCCTGTTATCACATTTTTGGATGTTAAAGGCCAGGAGAGATCAACAGTGACAAGTAAAACATGAACGGCTTACATTTACCAGTTCATACTCAGTGTGATTTGAGTAGCCAAGTAGGTATTGCAGGAAAGAACTGAGGCTGAAGTCTCCTCGTTTCTCATGTCAGTCTGCTCCAGTTTTATCCTAAACCTTCTTAACAACAAAAGTTACCCCAGTAATTACAAAAAAAAAAAAAAAAAAAAAAAAAAAAAAAAAAAAAAAAAAAAAAAAAAAAAAAAGCGAGCGAAGGCTCCCTAGGATAATTTGATCTTCTCCAACCACAAATTCCCAGCCACAGTTTCCTCCCTTGGGGTTCTGTGTGTGTGTGTTTAATCTGCTTCTCACACAGCATTTGAAAATAAGCTCCTAGTTTCCCATTCAGCCTTCTACCAAATAAACAGACCCACCAAAGCATTTTTACACATATATAATTCTATTAGTTACACGTGGTGTGCATCTTAAATTAACTTCGTCTTACAAAGAAAAAGCAAAAGAAAAGAAAACGCTCCAACCCCTGTTTCCCCCTCTCTCCTTTCTGGTGCTCTAACTGCTATACCTATGGCCCCAGAGGAGGGGTTCCTTGCAGCTCACAGTTTTGAACAAGTCGAGTGGGAAACCCTGCAGTTTGCCTGCCTCAGGTCTCTCTGAACCTCTGCTTTGAGATCGCTGCCTTCTGTGTCAACCTGCTGGTCTTGGACTTTATCACTTTATAGACACCCCCCCCCCCCCCATAAAACAAGCAGACCTGCTGCCTTCAACTGCAGCTTGGCTGTGACTCGCAGTGAGAAAAAGCAAGACTAACCCTGCCAGGTCCTAGAACCTTTCAGATTCCTCGCGTTGATTTTGATACAGACGGCAAAGTACCTTGAAAATGAATCATCTGTTTTTTCTCCTTACAATCACTCCCTCCCGGGGCATGTAATTAATTTCCTGAGCTTTGAGGAAAAAAAAAAACTGGATTACTCACACGGTCTTGAAGATGCAATGTCAGCTATTTAGGCCGTGCTAGGACTCAATTACAACAACATATGCATTAAGACAGGAACTGGCAAGCCTCGGGACTACAGCAAGTACAAGGCTGGTGCTTCCCAACCGCCGGGCTATAATCTATGAAACTGAGCCCGGATCTAGCCAATCAGTTAGCTCCTCATAACAGGTCTAACTGGCTCTGGACAGCTGAAGGGCTGTGCTGGAGCAGAGCAGAGGAGTTACTCTCCACAACACTGCATATCTACAGTCTTCTTTGCCTGCCAGAGGGGCCAAAATTACAGTTTCAATGTCTCGGGAAGGCAGCGCAGGTGATCTGGCACAGACAGAGTCTCAAGCTGAAGCAAGATCTCCTGCTGTGGCAGTCCCAGCAAGTACAGACCAGAGGTGCCCCAGACACCAAAGGGCAAGCCTGCAGCCAACCCCTGAGGTAACTTATCTCTAGCTTCCCTTTTATTGTTAGCAGGAATAATGCAGAAAGGAAATGATACCCACTAAGTTGCTTAAGCAACTAAATAAGTTTCTATTTTATTTTCTTTTTTTTTTCCTCTATGTCCTAGGCTTTTCACAGGCTATTTGTTACTGAGTCCAGGGAGGTTTACGTCCCTGAAATAACTTGAGCTGGGGTAGGAAAATAGGTAATTTTCCAGAACAGCTTCACAGCCTGTTCATGTACTGCTGAGAACGTGGGTCAACTGGGCAGACAGGAGGGAGAGAGACCCATCTGCATGCTTCTGTAGCAGAGGAAATAACTGTGCACAGGCTGTGCCGGGAAGATAAAGTGTCTGCCGGCTCCTCTGACTCTTGAGACACAAGAATGTTCCATGGAGAGAGGACTGAAGCTGAGAATATTCCGAATCAGAATCAGGGGACTTGGCGATGCTCCTAGAAGCAGAGTTTTACTATCTCCATCTTTAACATCTCTCTTTAGTGGGATTTACCACTAAATCCCAGTGGCTAGTTACACCTGATATTTACAGTGCCATAGTCTGTATTTATTTATTAAAGATCCTCTGAAAATATTTGAAATTACTACAAAGATGAGCAAAAAGAATTTAAATTTAATAAAAGAGAAGAAAAAAACAAGACACACATACCTCACACCCTTTAAATACTTAACATCCTTTTCCTGGTAAGAAATGCGAATGTAAAATTTCAAAAAATGTATAGCAAATGTAATATTAGCAGCAGCAAAGGTATGTGCCAAAAACAAACAAAAAACAAACAAACAAAACCTTTCAAATCATTAAATGTTCAATTTGCATTTTGATTTAACAACCTCCTAAAGGGAGAAGAAAATTGCTTCATTGGTGACCAAGTATAAAGGATATTAACGAAAGAGACGCTTGCATGCGTTTAGCCTGTTATAGATAGTTGGCTGAATTCAACTTGAGAGGTGAAATTAGGAAGAAAGTGGCAGAATGCAGAGCATAAAAATATATCCACGGGCAATTCCTTCCCAGGCCTTGCTCTTTGACTTGTCCTGTTTATGACTAACCAGAAAAGAATATTTCATTGTCTAAATGTTTTTTAAATATTGAATTATACTTTTGACGATGCTGCTGCCTATGGCAGGCACATGAGAATGGGAATTTCTAAGTAAGGCTGTTAAAGCTGTTGTCCCTTTAACTCAAAGAAAATATAAATTAGTTTGAAATCTCTTTTGTTGTTGTAGTTGTTTTTGTTTTTGTTATTTGAGAAAGGCTTTCTCTGTGTAGTCCTGGCTATCCGGGATCTCACTGTGTAGATCATGCTGGCCTCAAACGCATAGAGATTATTATCAACTTAACATTGTTGACTCTTCCATTCAAACTCCCTGATCTTACCTGGTAATAAAATCTCACAAGATCTCTTAAACTTTTTGTTTCAAATGCCCATTTAATCAGACAAGGTCAAGCCTGGTCCCCAGATCTGTTCAACCTTTTGACATTGCTCAAAATTCATACTCAAAAAAACTACACAAACTGAGTTACAAAATAGAGTGGTAAGAATCATAAAATGTTTATGAATACATTGTTGATCTTGTGTTGGCCCCCAGGCGTCGCTCTCCCAGCATGCATGCATCCCCAGGGGCAACAGGCTAAACATACCTGGTGGCAAACTGAGACATGGAAGTTACTGCATGTTTATGTTCATCCAGAAATTTCCAACTGGAAGAGCTCACTGCCTTCAGCTGAGCAGAACATTGTCTCACCAGCCAAGACAATGGCCAACAGCCATAGAGCAATTCCAGGAATGGAGCTCTCACAACTGTTATACATTCTGCTCTGTCAACATATAACTAACCCCTGGCTCCCTGACCCTCACAGATATTACGAGCATTGACTGGCTTACTTCCAAGTGGCTCATTGATTAATAATTAACGTTCATCCCAAAGACACTGGTGCTAAGAGATTTCAAAACTATCCATAGCCTTCCACTCCCAGAACTATAATAAACATGATAGTGTGAGATGGCTCCTGCCACAGGAGATTTTTCTGGGGATTTAAAAGTGTTATAGTTAGGGGACTCAACATCGGACAACAAGAAATGTCTTGGTATGAAGTATGATTCAATTTGAGCTGGTTGCATAAGCACATTTTCCTGTATCCTATTAAGACAAATCAGGAAGAAGAAATATAAAATACATATATCATTTTCCTTTGCCTATAATGGTTAGCCTAACATGTCAGAGACAGCTATCTCAGGCATCTCTGTCAAACCAGCAGGCCTTGTATTAGGGGGCTCTTGAAAGACTCACTTGATGGCCCTGTCACCGCCATCAATTCATGTCTTTTGGCTATTGCACCCAGTATTGGGTAACCAAGGGTCACCCAGACAGCTGAACTCAGTTTTTGTTCATATTTCATTGATCTCAACTCTTGAGACAGTGATGAAGACAATCCTAACAACTGAAGACCAGGGACATAAATTCTCTTCTCACCAAAGAGCATCAGCAACTCTCAAATATCAGGGCTATGGCTGGCTGAAAAAATGTCCC